>NW_028270182.1:16843002-17110502 GCF_037043375.1 Chiloscyllium plagiosum
CCAGTCACAGAATCCCTGTCACCTCACGCCCCAGGAAGAGGACATTCGGTCCAATGTGGCTAGCCTAACCTTCCCCCTGTGAAATTGTGCTGCGGGCTCCTCAGGATCTGCCCCGAATGTCCCTCATTAAATCCCCCCTTTCCTGTGGAGACCTCTCTTCCCTGATACGCATCATTCTGCAGGACCTCATCTGCAGGACTCTACTCCAGTGCCCTGTATATTTGAAGGGTAACCTCCCTACTTTTGTATTCAGTTCTCTAAACAATAATATCCTATGAGTTTCCTTGATTACTTGTTGGGTAACTTCCCTACTTTTGTATTCAGTTCTCTAAACAATAATATCCTATGATTTTCCCTGATTACTTGTTGTACCTGCAATCTTAACCTTCTGTAATTCATGCACTCGTACACCCAGATCCCTCTGCACCTCAGAGCTCTACTCTGAGGTAATATGGTCGCTCAGTGGATAGCACTGTTGCTTCGCAGTGCCAGGGACCTGGGATTAATTCCAACCGTCCACGTACCGTCTGTGTGCAGTTTGCATATTCTCCCCGTGTCTGTGTGTATGTCCTCTGGGCGCTCCGGTTTCCTCCCACAGACCAAAGATGTGCAGGTTCGGGTGGATTGGCCATGCTAAATTGCCCCATAGTGTCTAGATGGATTAGCCATGGGAAAGGCAGGGATACAGAGTTGGAGTAGGGGGGTGGGTATAGATGGGATTCTCTTCAGAGGGTCGGTGTGGACTCAGGCTGAATGGCCTGATTCCACACTGTAGGGATTCCACACAACGTAAGCGTTGTATTTATTACATTCCAATCTAAAGGAACTGGGTCCGAATCAATGGAATGTCAGTAAGTGAGAGCCAATGTGCCAACTACCTCACTTCCATTGGACCCAAAGGGTGGTGTCCATCTGGATCCTGGGGATTTTCAGTGCACAATTCCAAATATCTTTATTGTAATATCTTTAATTCCTCTCTACATGACATTTCCTGATTTGTGACTATTTCTGGGATCTAACGTTTCTCCCAAAAATGAAGACCAGCATTTACATACCACCTTTTCCACGCTACTGTTAACTCTGCTTTCCCTCCACAGATGCTGCCAGACCTGCTGAGTTCTTCCATCAATTGCTGCATTTGCTGAAGGCAAAATGATTGTCCAATTCCCTTCCCACCTCCTTCTTTCCCCAGCCTCACTTTTTGATGGACCATTGTTAACTTTCTTAACTGCTTTCCTTTTGAACCATCTATAGATGCACTTGTGAAAATTTCTGATACTTCTAGAAATGTATCCCTTCCTATTAATCTCTCAATATTTCTTTGCTGGTTTTCTTTGTATCCTTTCCAATCTTCCAAAGTGCCAGCATACTCTGGACAATTCCATGTTTTCCTCTTTAAGATAGAAACATTTTGACTTTTTCTTTTCTGCTTCATAAAACCAGAAAATGCAGCTCAACCCAGCCCCCGCCCCCCTGCCCCAACACACAAACTGGAGAATGGGACACCTTTCTCAATATTATAAGAGTACATTCCAGAGAATACAGGCAGGTCAGTTTAACACCAGGGCTGTGTACACTAGGAATAACCCTCCCCATTTGGGGAGGGTGGGTCTGTTTAAGGAGAGTCAGTGTGGGTTTCAAATTAAACAAATGTGACTGTGCCTGATGAAAGAAAATAAATGATTGATGCAGGTACGGCTGTGCCAAGTGTTTCACAAATTATTCCCTGAGAGGCTGGTGAAAAACTGAAGCTATTGTAATACATTGCAGAAGGCCACCATGGAGAAAGACTGCATTCGGACAGAAACGTGCTGTGATCATAAATCACTGTAACTGGCAGCCAGCAGAGTGGAAGCCATGTTGCTTTTATTGCAAGGCTCAGCATTTTATTCTTGTTTTATATATATTTATATATGAATGCATTTGACATTCAATACCGAGAAAAAATGTCACCATTTTCTTTGCAACAATTTTGGATTTGGCAGAGAGTGTGAGGATGATACCAGTGAACAGCATTGGGCCCAGGCAGGCCATTATTAATATTAGCAGGAAATAGCAGAAAGTGGAGGATGGAATTGAACAGATTTAACGATCGAGTGATGGAGTCTGGTGTAATAGGCCAAAGAGAGGTAACAGCGATCGAACTACAGAATAGAGACTGCTGTCACTGGAAATTTGAAACATAACCTCAGTAGGTCTGGCAGCGTCTGTGATGAGAGAACCAGAACCCAACTCTCCCACACCAGTCTTTGATCCATCAATGGCTCTCCCTAATCTGATTGGCTCTGTGCCAATTAACACTTGGCATCGATATTAATCCAGATGTCTGAGGTTTCAGCTTCTACATTCGACACCGAGCTCCTGACAGTGACCAGGTTGAACCTTGTTTCTTGCCTGGTATATGTTGCTTGTACCTACATGCATCCTGCCCATCCCATTGCAGACTTGTCTTTAGCCCTGACCATAGACCCTGAACCCCAGCACGGGAAGGGAACACAGCCTCCTGGACTCACATTCGGTGACGATCCCTGTGAGACCCCCGACTACAATTCTATTGCTCTCCGTTTCTCCCACTTGATTGGCTTTCGGTTCCTCTGGTGTCACAGTTGTTACTCTTGCAAAGAGTGAGGCTCCTGTTCTGTGGCTGTCTGTGTCCCTGTCCATACCTCACTCATAATCACACTCTCCTGTCTCTGAGCACTGACCAAAATCAGACAATCTAACCCTCCAAGTTGCGACGTCCTCTTGGTGCAAATTATCCAACGGCTCTTCCCCCCGAGCCAGGGCAGTGTCTATATGCCAACCTCCAGCTCATGTGCTCATATTCTTCTGACCTAAACTGAACATGCACAGACACTCCTACACACACACATCCACACACACACACACACAAACACACACACAAACACACACACACTCCTCTGTACACACACACAGTTGTACACAAACACACGTGCACTCACACACAAATACTCCTACACACACACACTCCTACACACACCCATGGACTCATGTACTCCGACACACATACACTCCTACACACAAATACACGCAGGCACGCTCTCCTACACGCACACACTCACACATGCACTCTCTCACAGACTTGTGTCCCTTTACACTCACCGACACACACTCTCTCTCACGCACTCACATCCCCCTCCCCCCTGCCCCCAAACACATAGAAGTTTGTGGAGTGATTTTGTAATGGCAGGGTGACATTGTACTTTGCTCAAAACCTGCATGAATCCATGTAAGATTCTGTTAATTCATTTTTTCAAGATGAGAATCAGTCTAAACCTGGCACAGACATCAGCACACATGGGTGCTAACACTTACAATACATTATCTGGGCTGACACCAATTGTTAAAGTTCACCTGAGAATGTAACTTATTAAAAATGTTTTGCGATTTACATATGAAAGAAGTGAAACGAACATGGTCATTCTAACAGATGAGAGACTTAACAAACAGTCAAGGCATTTTTCAATGTATAATTTCAGTTACATCACATTGGAAACTTTTGCTATGAATTCTGTGTCCTACAAGTCTGTACTCCACAACCATCTGATGAAGGAGCAGCGCTCTGAAAGCTAGTGCTTCCAAATAAACCTGTTGGACTATAACCCATGTTGTGTGATTTTTAATTGTGTACACGTCAGTTCAACACCAGCATCTCCAAACCATCCTTTCCTATCCATGTATTTGTGCAAATGCCTTTCAGATGTTGTTAACACACCTGCCTCTCAACACTTCTTTTTAAAATTAGATTCCCTTCAGCGTACAAATAGGCCCTTCGGCCCGACAAGTCCATACTAACCCTCCGAAGAGTAACCCACCCAGACCCATCTCCCTCTGACTAACGCACCTATCACGATGGGCAACTTAGCATGGCCAATTCACCTGACTTGCACATCTTTGGAGTGTGAGAGGAAGCCCATGCAGACACAGGGAGAATGTGCAAACTCCACACAGACAGTCGCTCAAGTAGGGAATCGAGCCCAGTCCCTGGCGCTCTCAGGCTGCAGTGCTAACCACAGAGCCACTGTGCAGCCCCACTCTGCTGGCAGCTCATTCTCTATGCGGACCACGCTCTGTTTAAAAAAAGTTATCCCTCAGGTTCCCTTTTATTCTTTGCCCACTAACCTTTTACTGATGCCCTCTAGTCCTCAATTGCCCAACTCGATGTAAACGAGACTGTGTGCATTGACCCAATCCATGCTGATCATGATCTTTTCCATCTGTACAAGTTCACCCCCACCACACCAGTCTGCAATGCTTTAAAGAATAAAGTTTTAGCCTGTCCAAACTCTCCTGAAAACTCAGACTGTTGAGTCCAGGTAACATCCTTGTAAATTTCTTCTGCGCTCTTTCGAGTTTAATAACATCCTTCCTATAGCAAGGTGAGCAAAACTGTACACAATACTCCAAGTGTGGCCTCACCAACGTCCTGTATAACTGCAACATAACTTCCGAAACTCTATACTCAGTGCCCTGACTGATGAAGGCCAGTGTGCCAAAAGCCTTCTTCCCTGCCCTGTCTAACTAGGACTCCACTTAGGGAGAACTGTGCACCTCAACTCCAAGGCCCCTCTCTCCCACTACACTCCTTAAGGCCCTACCATCCACTATGAAACTCCTCCCATGATTTGATTTTCCAAAAGGCAAGATCTCATCGTTATCAATATTAAACTCCATTTGCCATTTCTCAGCCCACCTTCCCAGCTGATCAAGGTCCTGCTGCAATTTCTGATACCCTTCCTCACTGTCCATGAATCTGCCTGTTTTAGTGTCATCAGTAAACTTACTAATCATGCCCTTGTACGTTCTCATCCAAAACATTGATATTGATAACAAACAGCAATGGGCCCAGCTCCGACCCCTGAGGCATTCCAGTCTGACAAGCATCCTTCCACTATTACCCTCTGCTTCCTGCCACCAAGCCAATTGTGTATCCAGCTCCCCCTGGATTCCATACGATCTAATCTTCCAGAGCACCCTCCCTTGTGGAACCTTATCAAAGGCCTTCCTGAAATCCATATGGATTACGTCTTCTGTCCTGCCCTTGTCAACTTTCCTGGTCACTTCATCAAAGAACACCAATAAATCTGTGAGGCACGGTCTCCCATTCACAACACCGTGCTCACTACTCCAAATCAAACCCTGATTTTCCAAATGCATGTATTTCTTATCTCTCAGAGTCTTCTCAAATAACTTACCCACCCCAGATGTTAGATTTACTGGTCGATAGTTTACACGTTTATTTTTGTAGCCGATCTTGAATAATGGCACAATATTCGCTCCCCTCCAGTTTTCAAGGACCTCGCCCGTGGTTAACGATGATGCAAAAAATATCAGCCAGGGCCCCTGCAATTTCTTCTCTCGCCTCTCGCAGTGTTTATAGATATATTTGTCAGGACCAGGAGAATTATCCCCCTTCTCCAGTAAATTCCTATATCCTCCATGTACCTCCAGGGGTTCTCGAGATCCCAGCTGCCTGTATCTAAGCCATGCTGACATCTTTCCAGGTGAAAGCCTCAATATCTCTTGTCATCCAGGATTCCCTAGTCCTCCCACCCAATCCTTTCACCCTCACAGGAACATACACACCTTGTACTCCAGCAATCTCCCTTTTAAAGGCCTCCCACTTGCCGGAGTTCCCTGAACCTGCAAACAAACTGCTCCAGTCAACCTGTGTAAGTTCCTGTCTAATTCCATCAGACTTCACCTTCGCCCAATTCAGAACTTGAACCTGTGGATCAGTTTGATCCCTCTGCATAACTATCGTGAAATGAATGGAACCATGGTCACTGGTCACAAAGTGTTTCCCCACTGCTCTATGTTCTGTGTCCCCTCTGTGACCTGTCCTGCCCCATTTCCCAAAAGGAAAGGAAGGTTTGTCCCTTCCTGAGTAGAGCCCTCAATATACTGCTTGGGGAAACCTTCCTGAATGTACCGAACAAATTCCACCCCATCTCAGCCCTTAACCCTATGGCATTCCCAGTCTATGATGGAAAATAAAATCTATGTCAACCCTATTGCTGCTGCAAGTCTCCACAGTATCCCTGCATATTTGTTCCTCTAATTCCTGTTGGCTGTTTGGGGTCCTGTAGTGCAACCCCAATAACATCACCATCCCCTTCCTATTTCCTAGCTCCACCCACAAAGCCTCACTGGATGACCCTTCAGTTATTTCATCTCTGTTTACTGCTGTGATCAAAAATGTATGTCCCTCCCCTCCATCCACCCCCTCTGTCCCACCTAAAGCACCAGTACCCTGGTACGTTAAGCTGCCAGTCCTGTCCCTACCTTCGCCATGTTTCTGTAACGGGTACAATCTCCCAATCCCATGTACTATCCACTCCCTGAGTTCATCAGCCTTCCCTGTCAGCCCTCTTGCATGGAAACAGATGCAATTTAATCCACTAGGTATTCCTCGCTCCCTGTCACGTTCCAGTCTGACCTGTCTCTTCAATTTCCTCTTTTTGATTACCGTATCTCCTTGAGCCTCACACTTGCCTCCCTGCTGTTGGGGATCCCACCCCCCTGCCAATCTAGTTTATACCCTCCCTTGGATAATGAGCAAACCTGGCCGCCAAGATATTGGTCCCCTTCCAGTTCAGGTGTAACCCGTCACTCTTAGACAGGTCACCTCTGCCCCAGAAAAGATCCTAATGATCTCCAACTCTGAATCCCTGCCCCTTGCACCAATTCTTTAGCAACACATCCATCTGCCGTATCCTCCTGTCCTTCCCCTCACTCGCACGTGGCATTGGAAGTAATCAGGAGATTATCACCAACGAGCTCTTGGTTTTTAACGCTCTACCCTGCACTCTATAATCATTCTGCAGGACCTCATCCCTACTTCTACCTCTGTTATTTGTGCCAACGTGAATAATGACTTCTGGCTGATCACCCTACCCCTTGAGAAGGTTCTACAGCCGCTCTGAGACATCCTGGACCCTGGTGCCTGGGAGACAACACACCATCCTGGATTCCCATCAGCACCCACAGAATCCCCTGTCTCTGTCCCCCGAACTATCGAGTCTGCTATCACTAAGGTCCTGTTTCCCTTTCCCGTCTCCCACTCTGCCCCAGAGCCAGTGGGATTGCCCCCGACCGGGATACTGCTGCTTTCCCCTGAACGGTAACCCCCCCCACCCCACCCGCCCCCAACAGGTTCCCAAACGGGATACTTGTTTGCGAGGGGAATGGCCACAGGGGATTCCTGCCCTAACTGCCATCTCAGCTGCTGTCAGACTGAAACGGAATGTTAAAAGGACGTTACCGGAGCTTCCCTGGATTTTTAACTGAGCCGCTGCTCTCTGAAACCTCCCAAAACAAAGCCTTACTGCTCACACTGCCGCCAACACATTGTCCAACAGCACGGCTCTCTCCCCCCACTCCTTATATGCTTTAGTTAGAGAGGGAGGGAAGGAGGGGGCATAAATTTGAGGGAGGGGGTAAACATTTTCGGGGGAAGCAGGGCATTACGAGGCTGCGGGGATTGCAGAAACAGATCGCGGGGGAAGGAAACTTGGGTGAGAGAGGGAACACAGGGATGATGGGATAAAGAGAACATGGGGGAGGGGAGACAGACAGCAGTGGGAGGGGGCAAAGGAGATCACAGGGAGGGGACATTGTGGGGAAGAGAGAGCAAGCTGGGAGGGGGAAGAGTGTGTGAGTTGGGGAGAGGAGGGCAGGGGAAGCTGAGAAAGAGCACGCAAAGAGGGGGAGAAAGGACAGCATGGGGAGGAGGAAGGAGAGTGTGGTTAGGGGGGAAAGGAGAGTGTGGGGACGGGGGAAAGGAGAGTATGGGGAGGGGGAAAGGAGAGCGTGGGGACGGGGAAAGGAGAGCGTGGGGAGGGGGAAAGGAGAGCGTGGGGAGGGGGAAAGGAGAGTGTGGGGAGGGGGGAAAGGAGAGCGTGGGGAGGGGGAAAGGAGAGTGTGGGGAGGGGGGAAAGAAGAGCTTGGGGAGGGGGAAGGAGAGCGTGGGGAGGGGGGAAAGGAGAACGTGGGGAGGGGGGAAACGAGAGCGTGGGGAGGGGGGAAACGAGAGCGTGGGGACAGGGAAAGGAGAGTGTGAGGAGGGGGAAAGGAGAGTGTGGGGATGGGGGAAAGGAGAGCGTGCGGAGGGGGGAAAGGAGTGTGTGGGGAGGGGGGAAAGGAGAGCGTGGGGACGGGGAAAGGAGAGCGTGGGGACAGGGAAAGGAGAGTGTGGGGATGGGGGAGAGGAGAGCGTGGGGAGGGAGGAAAGGAGAGTGTGGGGAGGGGAGAAAGGAGAGAGTGGGGAGGGAGAAAGGAGAGTGAGGGGTGGGGGGAAAGGAGAGCATGGGGACGGGGAAAGGAGAGTGTGGGGTGGGGGGAAAGGAGAGTGTGGGGATGGGGGAAAGGAGAGCGTGGAGAGGGGGGAAAGGAGAGTGTGGGGAGTGGAGAAAGGAGAGAGTGGGGAGGGGGAAAGGAGAGTGTGGGGAGGGGGGAAAGGAGAGCATGGGGACGGGGAAAGGAGAGTGTGGGGTGGGGGGAAAGGAGAGTGTGGGGACGGGGAAAGGAGAGTGTGGGGAGGGGGAAAGGAGAGTGTGGGGAGGGGGAAAGGAGAGTGTGGGGAGGGGAGAAAGGAGAGCGTGGGGAGGGGGAAAGGAGAGTGTGGGGAGGGGGAAAGGAGAGCGTGGGGTGGGGGAAAGGAGAGCGTGGGGTGGGGGAAAGGAGACCGTGGGGGGGGGGAAAGGAGAGCGTGGGGACGGGGAAAGGAGAGCGTGGGGAGGGGGGAAAGGAGGGCGTGGGGACGGGGAAAGGACAGCGTGGGGAGGGGGAAAGGAGAGTATGGGGAGGGGAAAGGAGAGCATGGGGAGGAGGGAAAGGAGAGTGTGGGGAGGAGGGAAAGGAGAGCGTGGGGACGGGGAAAGGAGAGCGTGGGGAGGGGAGAAAGGAGAGTGTGGGGACGGGGAAAGGAGAGCGTGGGGAGGGGGAAAGGAGAGTATGGGGAGGAGGGAAAGGAGAGCGTTGGGAGCGGGGAAAGGAGAGCATGGGGAGGGGGAAGGAGAATATGGGGAGGGGGGGTCTTGAATGAGTACTTTTCTTCAGTATTTACAAACGAGAGGGACCGTATTGTTGAAGAGGAGAGTGTGAAACGCACTGGTAAGCTAGAAGAGATACTTGTTAGGAAGGAAGATGTGTTGGGCATTTTGAACAACTTTGAGATAGACAAGTCCCCTGGGCATGACGGGATATATCCGAGGGTTATCTGGGAAGCAAGAGAGGAAATTGCAGAGCAGTTGGCAATGATCTTTTTGTCTTCACTGTCAACGGGGTGGTACCAGGGGACTGGAGAGTGGCGAATGTTGTGCCCCTGTTCAAAAAAGGGAATAGGGATAACCCCGGGAATTACAGACCAGTTAGTCTTACTTCAGTGGTAGGCAAAGAAATGGAAGGGGTACTGAGGGACAGGATTTATGAGTATCTGGAAAGACACTGCTTGATTAGGGACAGCCAGCACGGATTTGTGAAGGGTAGGTCTTGCCTTACAAGTCTTATTGAATTCTTTGAGGAGGTGACCAAGCATGTGGATGAGGGTAGAGCAGTGGATGTAGTGTACATGGATTTTAGTAAGGCATTTGATAAGGTTCCCCATGGTAGGCTTGGGAAACTCCTTAATTCTGCTTGCTAAAGTTATTTCATGAGCCCTTTTAGCCCACTTGATTCCTCGTTTAAGATTGGTCCCACCCTCCTGATATTCCTCCAAGGCCCATTCTGTTCTTCGCTGCCTGGACCTTATGTACGCTTTCCTTTTCCTCTTTGCTGGCCGCACCATTTCTCCTGTCATCCACAGTTCAGGAATCTTGTCTTTTCTATCCTTTGTTTTCAAAGGGGCATGCCTATCCGACACTATCTTCAACCTATCTTTGAAAGCCTCGCACACAGCAAATGTGGACTTCCCTTCAAATAGCTGCTCCCAATCCTCATTTCACAGCTCCTGTCAAATGTTGATATAATTGGCCTTGGCCCAGTTTCGTACTTTTCCCTCAGGACCACTCTCATCTATGTCTGTGATTGACAGTGTTTCAGACGATTAACGGATATTCCGGATTGGTCCGAACTCTAGAACGTTATGAAAAACCATCGACCAAGGCACAAACACAGGGTTCACCTGCAGACGGTTTTCTTAAATCTTCTGGAGGCGTTCTGAGGAGACCAGCACGGCAAGGGTCAGAGACCAGCTGACCAACCAGAGACCAGCTGATCACCCAGAGAGAGAGTGAGGGAGAGAGAAACCAGCTTCATCGACCCAGAGACAGAGAGAGACACACACACAGAGAGAGGGAGAGAGAGGGAGAGTTAGATAGACAGAGAACGAGAGAGAGACAGATAGAGACAGAGTGAGACAGTGAGAGAGACAGAGTGTGAGAGAGAGAGAGAGGGCCAGACAGACAGAGACAGAGAGACAGAAAGATAGAGAGAGAGAGACAGAGACAGAGAGTGTGAGACGCAGAGAAAGAGAGAGAGACTGCGTATATCTCCAAGCGACTCAGGACTTAAAGCACCAGTAGGATTACAGAGAGCATGCCTGTAATTAAAGGGTATTGTAACATGTTTCCTGATAAAGACGGGACTGTGTACATTGGTATTGGCTCATGTTTGTACTGATTTGACCGTTTCAGTATTGGTGACACCTGGGCACATTCATTCAGATCATTCCCGTTGGAGTTGTCGAACTTGTATTAAGGAGGAATTGGACAACATCTTCATCTCTGGAATTATCTCATGATCTTCCACTGGGCTGTCTCCAAAGCAATTATATCCCAAAATTGTTTGCAAAACTCCAGCTGAGATTGTTCTCCTGCCTTCTACACTTGCAGCAACACTCCCCGACCTTTATACTCTATTCTGTTTATAATAAATGTCAAAACTCCATTTGCCTTCCTTGTTAGCTGCTGTAGCTGCAATGATCAGAGGGAGGTCAGGGATGTATCTGGACGGACAGTGACAGTAAGGGGGAGGTCAGTGATGTATCTGGACGGACAGTGACAGTAAGGGGGAGGTCAGTGATGTATCAGATGGACAGTAACAGTAAGGGGGAGGTCAGTGATGTATCTGATGGACAGTAACAGTAAGGGGGAGGTCAGTGATGTATCTGATGGACAGTGACAGTAAGGGGGAGGTCAGTGATGTATTCTGGATGGACAGTGACAGTAAGGGGGAGGTCAGTGATGTATCTGATGGACAGTGACAGGAAGGGGGTGGTCAGTGATGTATCTGATGGACAGTGACAGTAAGGGGGAGGTCAGTGATGTATTCTGGATGGACAGTGACAGTAAGGGGGAGGTCAGTGATGTATCTGATGGACAGTGACAGGAAGGGGGTGGTCAGTGATGTATCTGATGGACAGTGACAGTAAGGGGGAGGTCAGTGATGTATCTGGATGGACAGTGACAGTAAGGGGGAGGTCAGTGATGTACCTGGACGGACAGTGACAGTAAGGGGGAGGTCAGTGATGTATCTGGATGGACAGTGACAGTAAGGGGGAGGTCAGTGATGTAACTGATGGACAGTGACAGTAAGGGGGAGGTCAGTGATGTATCTGGATGGACAGTGACAGTAAGGGGGAGGTCAGTGATGTATCTGGATGGACAGTGACAGTAAGGGGGAGGTCCCTGATGTATCAGATGGACAGTAACAGTAAGGGGGAGGTCAGTGATGTATCTGATGGACAGTAACAGTAAGGGGGAGGTCAGTGATGTATCTGATGGACAGTGACAGTAAGGGGGAGGTCAGTGATGTATTCTGGATGGACAGTGACAGTAAGGGGGAGGTCAGTGATGTATCTGATGGACAGTGACAGGAAGGGGGTGGTCAGTGATGTATCTGATGGACAGTGACAGTAAGGGGGAGGTCAGTGATGTATCTGATGGACAGTGACAGTCAGGTGGAGGTCAGTGATGTATCTGATGGACAGTGACAGTAAGGGGGAGGTCAGTGATGTATCTGATGGACAGTGACAGTAAGGGGGAGGTCAGTGATATATCTGATGGACAGTGACAGGAAGGGGGAGGTCAGTGATGTATCTGACGGACAGTGACAGTAAGGGGGAGGTCAGTGATGTATCTGATGGACAGTGACAGTAAGGGGGAGGTCATTGATGTATCTGATGGACAGTGACAGTAAGCGGGAGGTCAGTGATGTATCTGGATGGACAGTGACAGTAAGGGGGAGGTCAGTGATGTATCTGATGGACAGTGACAGTAAGGGGGAGGTCAGTGATGTATCTGATGGACAGTGACAGTAAGGGGGAGGTCAGTGATGTATCTGGATTGACAGTGACAGTAAGGGGGAGGTCAGTGATGTATCTGGATGGACAGTGACAGTAAGGGGGAGGTCAGTGATGTATCTGATGGACAGTGACAGTAAGGGGGAGGTCAGTGATGTATCTGATGGACAGTGACAGTAAGGGGGAGGTCAGTGATGTATTCTGGATGGACAGTGACAGTAAGGGGGAGGTCAGTGATGTATCTGATGGACAGTGACAGGAAGGGGGTGGTCAGTGATGTATCTGATGGACAGTGACAGTAAGGGGGAGGTCAGTGATGTATCTGATGGACAGTGACAGTCAGGTGGAGGTCAGTGATGTATCTGATGGACAGTGACAGTAAGGGGGAGGTCAGTGATGTATCTGATGGACAGTGACAGTAAGGGGGAGGTCATTGATGTATCTGATGGACAGTGACAGTAAGGGGGAGGTCAGTGATGTATCTGATGGACAGTGACAGTAAGGGGGAGGTCAGTGATGTATCTGATGGACAGTGACAGTAAGGGGGAGGTCAGTGATGTATCTGATGGACAGTGACAGTCAGGTGGAGGTCAGTGATGTATCTGATGGACAGTGACAGTAAGGGGGAGGTCAGTGATGTATCTGGATGGACAGTGACAGTAAGGGGGAGGTGAGTGATGTATCTGATGGACAGTGACAGTAAGGGGGAGGTGAGTGATGTATCTGATGGACAGTGACAGTAAGGGGGAGGTCAGTGATGTATCTGATGAACAGTGACAGTAAGGGGGTGATCAGTGATGTATATGGATGGACAGTGACAGTAAGGGGGAGGTCAGTGATGTATCTGATGGACAGTGACAGTAAGGGGGAGGTCAGTGATGTATCTGATGGACAGTGACAGTAAGGGGGAGGTCAGTGATGTATCTGATGAACAGTGACAGTAAGGGGGAGGTCAGTGATGTATATGGATGGACAGTGACAGTCGGGGGAGGTCAGTGATGTATCTGGATGGACAGTGACAGTCGGGGGAGGTCAGTGATGTATCTGGATGGACAGTGACAGTAAGGGGGTGGTCAGTGATGTATCTGATGGACAGTGACAGTAAGGGGGAGGACAGTGATATATCTGATGGACAGTGACAGTGAAGGGGGTGGTCAGTGATGTATCTGATGGACAGTGACAGTAAGGGGCAGGTCGTTGATGTATCTGATGGACAGTGACAGTAAGGGGGTGGTCAGTGATGTATCTGATGGACAGTGACAGTAAGGGGCAGGTCGTTGATGTATCTGATGGACAGTGACAGTAAGGGGGAGGTCAGTGATGTATCTGGATGGACAGTGTCAGTCAGGGGGAGGTCAGTGATGTATCTGGATGGACAGTGACAGTCGGGGGAGGTCAGTGATGTATCTGGATGGACAGTGAGAGGGGGCGGTCAATGATGTATCTGGATGGACAGTGACAGTAAGGGGGAGGTCAGTGATGTATCTGATGGACAGTGACAGTAAGGGGGTGGTCAGTGATGTATGTGGATGGACAGTGACAGTCGGGGGAGGTCAGTGATGTATCTGGATGGACAGTGACAGTCGGGGGAGGTCAGTGATGTATCTGGATGGACAGTGAGAGGGGGCGGTCAATGATGTATCTGGATGAACAGTGACAGTAAGGGGGAGGTCAGTGATGTATCTGATGGAGAGGGACAGTAAGAGGGAGGTCAGTGATGTATCTGGATGGACAGTGACAGTAAGGGGGAGGTCAGTGATGTATCTGATGGACAGTGACAGTCAGGGGGAGGTCAGTGATGTATCTGATGGACAGTGACAGTAAGTGGAAGGTCAGTGATGTATCTGACGGAGAGTAACAGTAAGGGGGAGGTCAGTGATGTAACTGATGGACAGCGACAGTAAGAGGGAGGTCTGTGATGTATCTGATGGACAGTGACAGTAAGGGGGAGGTCAGGGATGTATCTGATGGAGAGTAACAGTAAGGGGGAGGTCAGTGATGTATCTGATGGAGAGTAACAGGAAGGGGGAGGTCAGTGACGTCCCCATTGTTGGAGGTCCATCTTGTTCACTGAGGCCACTTCCCTCAGGAAAGGCAGTAGGTTGTCCTTACTCCGACCTACATGTGACTCCAGATGCTGGAAAATTGGGAATGGGGAATAAATGCTGACCTCGCAGTGATGTACACATTCAGTGTGTGAGAAGAATCATATTTCACTCAGTGAGTGAAATGTTCTTGTTTAAGAGGGCAGCTCCTACCCTAGAGTACAGAAGGACAGCTCAGAGACATATGTTCACACTTGGAATGAACTGTCTTGATGCAGCATCAGTTGAAATAATTTGTCAAAAATCACACAACACAGGTTCTAGTCCAACAGGTTGAACGTGTCCACCCCAGTCAAACACCAGCACCTTCACATCATGAAATAAGGTGTGATCTCGGGATAGGGCTCATGGTGTTTGAGTGGACAGCGTTATTGCTGGTAGATTCCAGATTCTGCTTTTGCTATTTCATTATCATGTAACCCCCCTCTGTAATCAGGATTACACTTGTTATTGTAATGGGTTTGTTCATTTCCAGAAATGTGAAAAACAGCAACAAAGCCGAGCAATGCTGTCACCTCGATCTCCCCAAGGAGCTTCCACACAGTATAAGGCAGCGTCTCTGGGAATGCATCAGCTCAGAGTCTCAAACAAGGAACTTGTCAGCTGCCTGAAGGGACAGATCACCTCGCACAGGAAAATGCATCGACCAATTGATCATGTGCAGAAGGTGTTCTACACCATCATTGCTGTTACTGGCATCCCAGGTATGGCGCTATGACAATTGAACTTGTCTTAATCTGCTGTTGATCTGCTCTCTGGTTTTACCGTTTGAACAATAACGTCTCCAGCTCACTGACTGGTCAGCCTTCTCCAGACCCCGGGACAGTGACAGCAATTCACTGAGCAGCATTCTCGGTACAATCCCACACTGACAGAGACTCCCAACTTCACTGCTGCAGCAGCATTTTCTGTACTCAGTGTTGTGTCATCTGTTCCAGTTTGTTATGGCTTCAAGGTATGAGGAGAGATCAGGCAGGTTAGTTCTGAAGAAGGGTCACTCGACCCGAACTCTGTGCTCTCTCCCACAGATGCTCTAGACCTGCTGCGCTTCTTCTGATTTCATTACGTAAATGAAGCCAGGTTGGTCGAGAATTTTGAAGGTTAAGGGATGATCTGAGTGAAGTCCAACAAAATATTAAAAGGAAAACATGAACTGTTTCTACTGGTTGCAGATTTAGAACAAAGGATCATAGTCTGTGAATGGGGCAGAGAGCGTTCAGGAGAGATGTCAGAAAGCTCTTCTGTGCACAGAGGGTGGGAAAGGGTGGGAAAGGTTTGGAACTCTCACACACACACACAGTCATGGATGCTGCATCAGTTGGGAATTTTCAATCTCAGATTGATCTTTTTTTTTGGCAAAGCGAAGGATTTGAAGAATTTGCGCCTTGTTCTGATTTGTAAAGTTTCATCGACCATCGCTTCCGGAAATTCTCTCCTCCTCACACGCTTTGGTCAGGAGATTGAAATGTTGACAGATTGCCCTCCTGGTCCCTCCACATTGAGATGTTGGTGGGTAGATTTACAGTGTAAATATCACAGTAAACCTAAAACTCCCACATTGTCATGAAGGGAGTCCTGCATGCTCTGCTGTACTGCCCTTGTTTAAGATACATGGTGTAGTTGTGTTTGAAATCTCACACAGGTTCTGGTGACCTGTTTTATAATCCTGCCATGGCTCCGATCAGGATTAAGTCCAATGACAGGATCAGGGGATAACTGTTTCTCTGGAGAAGGGGAGAGTTTGGATTATTGACAGTCCAATTGCTAGTCCTATAACTGACTTGGGATTGAGGAATCTAATGGGGTTCTGTACCTTACCATGCAACCAAAGAAAATTGTAAACTTCCTTCTGCTCTCCTAGGAGTGGCTGTGAGCTCAATATCTGTCTAAACTCTAGAATCTCATGAGTGACTGGGCTGGAGGACAATCTGGAGTGAATGTTGAAGTCTGAAACTCAAACTCACTCACACCCAACCACTCCCAGTCACACAGTGCATGGGAATTTGTTGGTAAAACCTTGTTGTTGCTCTCTGGAATGGGTACGGGGTATTTCTGATCAATAATTTGCTGTTTCTTTTCCCATTTGTCTCCCACAGTAAATTTGCTAGCAGTTACAGTCCTTTCCAGGCAAAACTGTGGTGTTTCCCCTTGCACTACCCGTTACCTGGTGTTTATGGCAGCTGCCGATCTGATGGTCATTATTACTGAGGTTATACTGTGGAAATTACCTTTGTATTATTTCCCACAGTCTTTCCTGAACATCACTCCTGTGTGCTGTGTTATTGGGGCACTGTCTCGTGCAGCCAGGGACTGCTCTGTCTGGTTCACCGTCACTTTCTCCTTTGACCGATTTGTGACCATTTGTTGTCAGAAGCTGAGAACAAAATATTGCACTGAGAAAGCTGCGACTGTGGTTCTGGCAACAACCTGCACATTGTTCTGTCTGAAAAACATCCCCTTCGCTTTTGAATATGAGCCTGTGAGGATAATCAACAATGTGCCATTCTACTGTCGAACAAAGTTAAGCAACTTGACTGCGACTTGGTGGGTGGTATTAGATTGGCTCGATACAATTTTAACCCCTTTACTGCCATTCGCTTTAATTCTGTTGCTCAATACTCTGACAGTCAGACATATTTTAGTGACCAGTCGAGTCCGGAAGAGGCTGAAGGCTGAGAGCAAAGGAGAGAATCACAGAGACCCAGAGATGGAGAGCAGAAGGAAGGCTGTGATTTTGCTCTTCACCATCTCTGGGATCTTCATAGTCCTCTGGTTAATTGTTGTTGTGTTTTTCTTATATTATGTCATTCAAGGAATCAATCCTGACAACTTGCCTTTTCTATATCACTTCAGTGCGGTTGGTTACATGCTGCGGAACCTAAGCTGTTGCACAAACACATTTATTTATGCAGCAACGTTGTCCCGGTTCAGAGCGAAGATCCGTAATGCAGTAAAATACCTGGTTACACGGATTCATTGCATTGTGAATAAATAAAACTCCTCAGTGAAGCCCACAGGAGGGTCCGACTGTTTCCAAACCATGAAATGATTTTGTTTTATTCACTCGTGGGATGTGGGTATCACTGACTGAGTCTGTCGTTATTCTCAATGCCGAATTGGCCCTGAGAAGGTATTGCTGAGCTGCCTGTAACACTGATGGAATGACAATATATTTCTAAATCAGGATGGTGAGTGACTCAGAGGGGAATTTGAAGCGGGTGATGTTCCCATCTATCTGCTGCCCTTGTCCTTCGTGGTGGAAGTGCTCGTGGGTTTGGAAGGTGCTGTCTGAGGATCTTTGGTGAATTTCTGCAGTGCACCGTGTCGATGGTAAACACTGCTGCTACTGAGTGTCAGTGATGGAGGGAGGGGATGTCTGGGGATGTGGTGCCAACCAAGCGGCTGCTTCATCCTGGATGGTTTTTTTCTGGTGGCAGAAACCAGAACAAACCAGCTGCTTAGTTGGCACCACATCCACAAACACCCACTCCCTCCACCAGTGTTTCTCAGCAGCAGCAGTGTGGACCAGCTACAAGATGCACTGCAGAAATTCACCAAAGGTCCTCAGACAGCATCTTCCTAACCCACAAACTCTACCATCCAGAAGGACAAGTGCAGCAGATCGATGAGAACGGAAATCCCTGCACATTCACCTCAAAGCCACTCACCATCCTGACTTGGAAATATATCACTGTCCCTTCACTGGGTCAGAATCCTTGAGCTCCCTCCCTAACAGCATTGTGGGTCGACCTACACCACACGAACTGCAGCGGTTCAACAAGGCAGCTCACCCCCACACTTTATGGAGGGGCAACTGGGAACAGACAGCGTTCCCAGCCAGGTCTGGACCAGCGATGCTCACGTCCCGCGAGTGAATAAGACAAAGTGCATGCAGGTAAATGCAGAAACAGCAGTGAATCTGATCAGCACACCACCATCTTCACTGGGGATGTTAGGGAGGGGCCAGAAATGCTGTTTTAGTCAGAGATCCCCACATCTCATGTACAAAGTAATAATGGTTGAGATTGACAGTAGAATTTAGGATTAGGAAAATCATCAAAAAATTGAAATTGAGCATCAAGTCAATGAGAGTGTCAAAGAATAGACAATGATAATAGATTGGCAGCTGATGGATAACTGTGGTGATTATGCAATTCAGATAATGGTAATAAAACAAGGACTAATTCTGTCCCAAAATTGCAAACCTAGATCGTACACACCGAGTTGAGGTAATAAATGAGAAATTAAGATTTGTTTTATGGGGGATGAATAAGATGGGAGAATGTGAGGACTGCAGATGCTGGAGGTCAGAGCTGAAAATGTGTTGCTGGAAAAGCGCAGCAGGTCAGGCAGCATCCAAGGATCAGGAGAATCGACGTTTCGGGCATGAGCCCTTCTTCAGGAATGAGATGGGACAGCCACAGGGAGAGCTGTGGGAGCAGAGTCCCTGTGTATATTTAAGACTGTGGGAGAGAGATCCTTGTGGGAGCTAATTACTGCAGATGCTGGGATCTGTACTGAAAACAAAAAATGCTGGAAATCACAGCGGGTCGGGAAGCATCCATGGAGAGAGGGCAGGCTAATGCTTTGAGTTTATCTCCATCAGAGATAGATCGGTGATCAGTCGGGGAATCAAGGGTTACAGGGAAAGGGCAGGAAAGTGGCCGTGAGGGATGTTGGATCAGCCACATCACCATGAATGGTGGAACAGGCTGGAGTGGCCAAATAAATGGCAGGTCCGAGGGGAGCACTGAGGATCAAAGGGAGCTGGGTGTACAAGTCCATAGATCCCTGAAGCTGTTAACACAGGTAGACAGGATGGTTAAGAAGGCATACGGGATGCTAGTCTTCATTAGCCAGCGATTAGAAGATCGAATCTAGAACACAGAATCTGAAGAGACCCCAAAATGTTGCTCTCATCTTCCGCCTGGGAACCCTCCAACCACACGGGATGAACTCAGATTTCTCCAGTTTCCTCATTTCCCCTCCCCCCACCTTGTCTCAGGCAAATCCCTCGAACTCAGCACCGACTTCCTAAACTGCAATCTTCTTCCTGACCTCTCCGCCCCCACCCCCACTCCGGCCTATCACCCTCACCTTGACCTCCTTCCACCTATCGCATTTCCAACGTCCCTCCCCCAAGTCCCTCCTCCCTACCTTTTATCTTAGCCTGCTGGATACACTTTCCTCATTCCTGAAGAAGGGCTCATGCCCGAAACGTCGATTCTCCTGCTCCTTGGATGCTGCCTGACCTGCGGCGCTTTTCCAGGAACACAGTTTTAGATCTTACAAATGCGGCCTTCCTGAGGAAATGGAGACCATCACCCATTCAGGTGGATGGGAAATGGGCAGCAGGTCATCAAGTTGTATTCCCAGTGGGATTTGGAAAGGAAATGTTGTGGATATAAATTAGCAGGAGGAGGTTATTTGGGAGTAAGGAGAACTCATGTCAAAATCCAAGAACATTTTCATTGGCCTGGACTGTGTAAAGATGTCGTCGAATTTTGGAGGACATTTCATATGCGTCAGGAAATTGGAAACTTTCAGGCAGTGATAAAGCCAGCAACTTTTATATCAGTTCCCGCATTTGGGGAACATTTTACAAGGGTGTTAATTGATTGGGTAGTGTTGGACCAAAATTAATAAAATTCACATTTAGAAGGAAGTAAATCAAATGTATTAAATCAAAACCTATTGGGAGGGTCAGCGTGATTGTGCCCCTAACCGTGGAACTTGACCAGGCCGTCCCTCCTTGAACATCAGGTACAGCAGTTTTTATAGTCTGGATGGCGCGGACAACAAAAGACCGCGAAAGGTGGTGTCTTGTGTTCTGTACATGCACACGCAGAGATCGCCATTGTGTTCTGTAAGTATTTCTTGTTTCGTTGGTTCCTGTTTTCAGTTCCCCCCTTGTGGTCCGAGACATGCAGGAGCATGATGAACAGACCACCACCATCCAGTAATAATCAGTCGGGTAGGATTATAATCATGAAACTGTTTCCCTTCCTGCTGGATATTATCAGCCTCCAGGCGGGTGTGATCCGCTTGGTCACTTATATTGTCTGAGGTATTCGGAATGTGTGTGCCGCACTAGGCCCCAATAACAGCACAGGGGCCACCTTGTGCCACTCGCAAATAGTCAAGGGCCAAACGGTTCGACAACACAACAGTACGGGTGGCAATGACCTCAGCCGACACCTCGGAGATGGCCGTGGTTACCGCTGCAAAGCCATCGGCAGTCTCATTAGCCAGCCTTTCCAAGGTGGAGGCCATATTGATCAGTTCCCTAGCAGCCTTAGCACTCCCATAGGCGGGGAAGGTGAACATACGGAATCGCTCTGTCCCAGTGATGGACCGTTTGGATTGAGGTGGATGCAGTTTAGGATGAACGCAGTGGGAACTGTAATGGTGAACAAAAGGTAGCACATAGGCAAGGGAGCAAGATCCAGACCAATATGTATTCTATCACAGCGAGGGCCAGCATCGGAACCCTCCCATGATGATGGAATCGCGCAGTTACATTGCCCAACCTGTCATCGACTCGTAAGGGTCAAACCATTCGACCGGCTTGTGGTGGACTGGAGTCACGAGTCTAGCAGGCAGGACCTCAGGCCAGCGTTTGTCAGAGTCCTGCATGGCCTTAGCAAGGGAGGGTTTAAGAGTCCTGTTCATTCGCCCCACCATGCCTGAACTTTGTGGATGGGAGGGTGTGTGAAATTTCGGTTTAATGCCCATCAGCTGACATGTGGTTTTTACAACACTTCCGGTGAAATGTGTCCCCGGTTTAAGCCCATCTGGGACGGCACCTCCACCCCCGACCCCCTACCTGGGAATCCCCTCCTCAGCTACAACCCTTGCCACAGCGTTAGCTGATCAGTTCTGGGTAGGTTAGGCCCTGACCCACCTGGTAAATTGGTCAATAATCACCAGGCAATCCGCCTTCCCATGGGGTTGGGGAAGAGGTCCTGTAAAATCCATCTGTAACTGCCCCCAGAGTCCCTTTGGGCGTGGCTGGGGCCCCATTCTAATTTCAATGGGCCAGCCTGGGTTGTACTGGGCAGAGGTCACACAGCGGTGACAAAATCGAACGATATCTCTGCCCATACCCTTCTCCAACCATTCCTTCCCAATGTTGGTTATCATAGCATCCCGCCCCCACCTGGGAAACGTCATGGTGCGATCACATCCTGAGGAGGACCCTTTTATCCCCACTTTCACCTCACCCCAGCCTCTCTGACTCCCTCTGTGTCTGACCCCCTTGTGTTTAAAGTGATACAATGCCACCCTCTGCTGGCCTCCCTGCGCCACTGCACAAGCGGCAGGTTGTTTTTTCTGTCGCGACAATTTGCTCCTGTCCCTGTCCATTCCATTGTCTGTAAACTGCAGGCCCTGTTCCCTGTCCAAATCAATCCAAACAATAACAAGTCCCCGGCCCTGACTTTACACCCCCTAACTTTACCGACCCCCGACTTTCCCCCATCCCCCCCCCCAATCTTACCTGTGCTGATTGGGGCACCCATGGGGGCAGAGGTTCAAAAATGGGGGTGTGGGAACACAATTGCCCTCATTGTGTAACCCCCGCCCCTTGTTTAGATGCCCCTACCCCAAGTTGTACATCCACCCCAATTATGTGACCCCCTGTCCCCAGTTTTCACCCCTGCATCCCCCCCCCAGATTGTTCAGTGCCCTTTTTGCTCCGACCCTCCCCCTCCATTACCCCCCCCCCCACATAAAAGCCTCTCTTCAACTCCCTCCGTGTCCTAGATACCCACCCCCTCGCTCAGCACCACCCCCTGGACTTTGGGGTCAATGTGTTCGTGTAGATGGACCAGCCTGTGGTTGCTCCGCCGACCCCCAACGCACAGCAAGATCCCAGTCACAGAATCCCTGTCACCTCACGCCCCAGGAAGAGGACATTCGGCCCATTGTGGCTAGCCTAACTTTTCCCCTTGTGAAATGGTGCTGCGGGCTCCTCAGGATCTGCCCCCGAATGGCCCTCATTAAATCCCCCCTTTCCTGTGGAGACCTCTCTTCCCTGATACCCCATCATTCTGCAGGACCTCATCTGCAGGACTCTACTTCAGTCCCCTGTATAATTGAAGGGTAACCTCCCTACTTTTGTATTCAGTTCTCTAAACAATAATATCCTATGAGTTTCCCTGATTACTTGTTGTACCTGCAATCTTAACCTTCTATAATTCATGCACTCGTACACCCAGATCCCTCTGCACCTCAGAGCTCTACTCTGAGGTAATACGGTGGCTCAGTGGTTAGCACTGTTGCTTCGCAGTGCCGGGGACCTGGGATTAATTCCACCCCTCCGCGTACCGTCTGTGTGCAGTTTGCATATTCTCCCCGTGTCTGCGTGTATTTCCTCTGGGCGCTCCGGTTTCCTCCTACAGTCCAAAGATGTGCAGATTCGGGTGGATTGGCCATGCTAAATTGCCCCATAGTGTCTAGGTGGATTAGCCATGGGAAAGGCAGGGATATAGAGTTCGAGTAGGGGGGTGGGTATAGATGGGATTCTCTTCAGAGGGTCGGTGTGGACTCAGGCTGAATGGCCTGATTCCACACTGTAGGGATTCCACACAACGTAAGCGTTGTATTTATTAGATTCCAATCTAATGGAACTGGGTCCGAATCAATGGAATGTCGGTAAGTGGGAGCCAATGTGCCAACTACCTCACTTCTATTGGACCCAAAGGATGGTGTCCATCTGGATTCTGGGGATTTTCAGTCCACAATTCCAAATATCTTTGTTGGAAATATCTTTAATTCCTCTCTACATGATATTTCCTGATTTGTGACTATTTCTGGGATCTAACGTTTCTCCCTAAAACGAAGACCAGCATTTACATACCACCTTCTCCACGCTACTGTTAACTCTGCTTTCCCTCCAGACCTGCTGAGTTCTTCCACCAATTGCTGCTTTTGCTGAAGGCAAAATGATTGTCCAATTCCCTTCCCACCTCCTTCTTTCCCCAGCCTCACTTTTCGATGGACCATCGTTCACTTTCTTAACTCTTTCCTTTTTAACCATCTATAGATGCACTTGCGAAAACTTCTGATACTTCTAGAAATGTATCCCTTCCTATTAATCTCTCAATATTTCTTTGCTGGTTTTCTTTGTATCCTTTCCAATCTCCCAAAGTGCCAGCAAACTCTGGACAATTCCATGCTTTCCTCTTTAAGATAGAAACATTTTGAATTTTTCTTTTCTGCTTCATAAAACCAGAAAATGCAGCTCAACCCAGCCCCTGCCCCCCTGCCCCAACACACAAACTGGAGAATGGGACACCTTTCTCAATATTATAAGAGTACATTCCAGAGAATACAGGCAGGTCAGTTTAACACCAGGGCTGTGTACACTTGGAATAACCCTCCCCATTTGGGGAGGGTGGGTCTGTTTAAGGAGAGTCAGTGTGGGTTTCAAATTAAACAAATGTGACTGTGCCTGATGAAAGAAAATAAATGATTGATGCAGGTACGGCTGTGCCAAGTGTTTCACAAATTATTACCTGAGAGGCTGGTGAAAAACTGAAGCTATTGTAATGAATTGCAGAAGGCCACCATGGAGAAAGACTGCATTCGGACAGAAACGTGCTGTGATCATAAATCACTGTAACTGGCAGCCAGCAGAGTGGAAGCCATGTTGCTTTTATTGCAAGGCTCAGTATTTTATTCTTGTTTTATATATATTTATATATGAATGCATTTGACATTCAATACCGAGAAAAAATGTCACCATTTTCTTTGCAACAATTTTGGATTTGACAGAGAGTGTGAGGATGATACCAGTGAACAGCATTGGGCCCAGGCAGGCCATTATTAATATTAGCAGGAAATAGCAGAAAGTGGAGGATGGAATTGAACAGATTTAACGATCGAGTGATGGAGTCTGGTGTAATAGGCCAAAGAGAGGTAACAGCGATCGAACTACAGAGTAGAGACTGCTGTCACTGGAAATTTGAAACATTACCTCAGTAGGTCTGGCAGCATCTGTGATGAGAGAACCAGAACCCAACTCTCCCACACTCGTCTTTGAGCCATCAATGGCTCTCCCTAATCTGATTGGCTCTGTGCCAATTAACACTTGGCATCGATATTAATCCAGATGTCTGAGGTTTCAGCTTCTTCATTCGACACCGAGCTCCTGACAGTGACCAGGTTGAACCTTGTTTCTTGCCTGGTATATGTTACTTGTACCTACATGCATCCTGCCCATCCCATTGCAGACTTGTCTTTAGCCCTGACCATAGACCCTGAACCCCAGCACGGGAAGGGAACACAGCCTCCTGGACTCACGTTCGGTGACGATCCCTGTGAGACCCCGACCACAATTCTATTGCTCTCAGTTTCTCCCACTTGATTGGCTTTCGGTTCCTCTGGTGTCACAGTTGTTACTCTTGCCAAACAACAATAAAGTTTTAACCTGTACAAACTCTCCTGAAAACTCAGACTGTTGAGTCCAGGTAACATCCTTGTAAATTTCTTCTGCACTCTTTCGAGTTTAATAACATCCTTCCAATAGCAAGGTGAGCAAAACTGTACACAATACTCCAAGTGTGGCCTCACCAACGTCCTGTATAACTGCAACATAACTTCCGAAACTCTATACTCAGTGCCCTGACTGATGAAGGCCAGTGTGCCAAAAGCCTTCTTCCCTGCCCTGTCTAACTAGGACTCCACTTCGGGAGAACTGTGCACCTCAACTCCAAGGTCCCTCTCTCCCACTACACTCCTTAAGGCCCTACCATCCACTATGAAACTCCTCCCATGATTTGACTTTCCAAAAGGCAAGATCTCATCGTTATCAATATTAAACTCCATTTGCCATTTCTCAGCCCACCTTCCCAGCTGATCAAGGTCCTGCTGCAATTTCTGATACCCTTCCTCACTGTCCATGAATCTGCCTGTTTTAGTGTCATCAGTAAACTTACTAATCATGCCCTTGTACGTTCTCATCCAAAACATTGATATCGATAACAAACCGCAATGGGCCCAGCTCTGACCCCTGAGGCATTCCAGTCTGACAAGCATCCTTCCACTATTACCCTCTGCTTCCTGCCACCAAGCCAATTGTGTATCCAGCTCCCCCCCGGATTCCATACGATCTAATCTTCCAGAGCACCCTCCCTTGTGGAACCTTATGAAAGGCTTTCCTGAAATCCATATGGATTACGTCTTCTGTCCTGCCCTTGTCAACTTTCCTGGTCACTTCATCAAAGAACACCAATAAATCTGTGAGGCACGGTCTCCCATTCACAACACCGTGCTCACTACTCCAAATCAAACCCTGATTTTCCAAATGCATGTATTTCTTATCTCTCAGAGTCTTCTCAAGTAACTTACCCACCCCAGATGTTAGATTTACTGGCCGATAGTTTACACATTTATTTTTGTAGCCCTTCTTGAATAATGGCACAATATTCGCTCCCCTCCAGTTTTCAAGGCCCTCACCCGTGGTTAACGATGATGCTAAAATATCAGCCAGGGCCCCTGCAATTTCTTCTCTCGCCTCTCGCAGTGTTTATAGATATATTTGTCAGGACCAGGAGATTTATCCCCCTTCTCCAGTAAATTCCGATATCCTCCATGTACCTCCAGGGGTTCTCGAGATCCCAGCTGCCTGTATCTGAGCCATGCCGACATTTTTCCAGGTGAAAGCCTCAATATCTCTTGTCATCCAGGGTTCCCTATTCCTGCCACCCAATCCTTTCACCCTCACAGGAACATACACACCTTGTACTCCAGAAATCTCCCTTTTAAAGGCCTCCCACTTGCTGGAGTTCCCTGAACCTGCAAACAAACTGCTCCAGTCAACCCGTGTAAGTTCCTGTCTAATTCCATCAGACTTCACCTTCGCCCAATTCAGAACTTGAACCTGTGGATCAGTTTGGTCCCTCTGCATAACTATCGTGAAATGAATGGAACCATGGCCACTGGTCACAAAGTGTTCCCCCACTGCTCTATGTTCTGTGTCCCCTCTGTGACCTGTCCGTCCCATTTCCCAAAAGGAGATTGCGGTTTGTCCCTTCCTGAGTAGAGCCCTCGATATACTGCTTGGGGAAACCTTCCTGAATGTACTTAACAAATCCCATCCCATCTCAGCCCTTAACGCTATGGCATTCCCAGTCTATGATGGAAAATTAAAATCTATGTCAACCCTATTGCTCCTGCAAGTCTCCCCAGTCTCCCTGCATATTTGTTCCTCTAATTCCTGTTGACTGTTTGGGTTCCTATAGTGCAACCCCAATAACATCACCATCCCCTTCTTATTTCCTAGCTCCACCCACAAAGCATCACTGGATGACCCTTCAGTTATTTCATCTCTGATTCCTGCTGTGATCAAAAATGTATGTCCCTCCCCTCCATCCACTCCCTCTGTCCCACCTCCCAGTCCTGTCCCTCCCTTAGCCATGTTTCTGTAAGGGTACAATCTCCCAATCCCATGTACCTATCCACTCCCTGAGTTCATCAGCCTTCCCGGTCAGCCCTCTTGCATGGAAACAGATGCAATTTAATCCACTAGGTATTCCTCGCTCCCTGTCACATTCCAGTCTGACCTGTCTCTTCAATTCCCTCTTTCTGATTACTGTACCTCCTTGAGCCTCACACTTGCCTCCCTGCTGTTGGGGATCCCACCCCCCTGCCAATCTAGTTTATACCCTCCCTTGGATAATGAGCAAACCTGGCCGCCAAGATATGGTTCCCCTTCCAGTTCAGATGTAACCCGTCCCTCTTAGACAGGTCACCTCTGCCCCAGAAAAGATCCTAATGATCTCCAACTCTGAATCCCTGCCCCTTGCACCAATTCCTTAGCAACACATCCATCTGCCTTATCCTCCTGTCCTTCCCCTCACTAGCACGTGGCATTGGAAGTAATCAGGAGATTATCACCAACGAGCTCTTGGTTTTTAACGCTCTACCCTGCTCTCTATAATCATTCTGCAGGACCTCATCCCTACTTCTACCTCTGTTATTTGTGCCAACGTGAATAATGACGTCTGGCTGATCACCCTACCCCTTGAGAAGGTTCTACAGCCGCTCTGAGACATCCTGGACCCTGGTGCCTGGGAGACAACACACCATCCTGGATTCCCATCAGCACCCACAGAATCCCCTGTCTCTGTCCCCCTAACTATCGAGTCTGCTATCACTAAGGTCCTGTTTCCCTTTCCCGTTTCCCGCTCTGCCCCAGAGCCAGTGGGATTGCCCCCGACCGGGATACTGCTGCTTTCCCCTGAACGGTAACCCCCCCACCCCACCCGCCCCCAACAGGTTCCCAAACGGGATACTTGTTTGTGAGGGGAATGGCCACAGGGGATTCCTGCCCTAACTGCCATCTCAGCTGCTGTCAGACTGAAACGGAATGTTAAAAAGACGATACCGGAGCTTCCCTGGATTTTTAACTGAGCCGCTGCTCTCTGAAACCTCCCAAAACAAAGCCTTACGGCTCACACTGCTGCCAACACATTGTCCAACAGCACGGCTCTCCCCCCACTCCGTATATGCTTTAGTTAGAGAGGGAGGGAAGGAGGGGGCATAAATTTGAGGGAGGGGGTAAATATTTTTGGGGGAAGCAGGGCATTACGAGGCTGCGGGGATTGCAGAAACAGATCGCGGGGGAAGGAAACTTGGGTGAGAGAGGGAACACAGGGATGATGGGATAAAGAGAACATGGGTGAGGGGATACAGACAGCAGGGGAGGGGGCAAAGGAGATCACAGGGAGGGGACATTGTGGGGAAGAGAGAGCAAGCTGGGAGGGGGTGGAGAAAGCAAGGTGTGGGGAGGAGGAAAATGAGTGCAGGGAGGGGAAGAGGAGAGAGCAGGAAAGTGGGAGAAAGGAGAGTGCAGGAAAGTGGGAGAAAGGAGAATGTGGGGGGGGAAGGAGAGTGCGGGGAGTGGGGATGAAGCTGAATGCGGGGAGGGGGAGAAAAGAGAGTGTACGAAGGTGAGACAACGGAAAGTGTGGGGAGGGGGAGAAAGGAGAGGGTGGGGACGGGGGCTAAAGGAGAATACGGGGAGGGGGGAGAAAGGAGAGTGTACGAAGGTGAGACAACGGAAAGTGTGGGGAGGGGCAGAAAGGAGAGTGTGGGGAGGGGGTGAAAGGAGAGGGTGGGGAAAAGGGAAAAGGAGAGTTGGGGAGGAGGGAGAGCAGAGTGTGGGGAGGGGGAGAAAGGAGAATGTGGGGGGGGAGAAAGGAGAGTGTGGGGAGGGGGTTGAAAGGAGAGTGTGGGGAGGGGGAGAAAAGAGTGTGGGGAATGGGGAGAAAGGAGAGTGTGGAGCGGGGGGAGAAAGGAGAGTGAGGGGAGGGAGGAGAAAGGAGATTGTGGTGGGATAGAGAGCGTGGGGAGGGGGGTAGAAAGGAGAGTGTGAGGAGGGGGAAAGGAGAGTGTGGGGAGAGGGAAAGGAGAGTGTGGGGAGAGGGAAAGGAGAGTGTGGGAGGGGGAAAGGAGAATGTAGGGAGGGGGAGAAAGGAGAGTGTTGTGAGGGGGGCAAGGAGAGTGTGGGGAGGGGGCAAGGAGAGTGTGGGGAGTGTGGAAAAAGGAGAGTTTGGGGAGGGAGAATTGAGAACGTGGAGCAGGGGTAGAAAGGAGAGTGTTGAAGGGAGAAAGAGAGTGGGGGAGGGGCAGAAAGGAGATTGTGGGAAGGGGGAGAAAGGAGAAAGGAGAATGTGGGGAGGGGGGAAAGGAGAGTGTGGGGAGGTGGGGAGAAAGGAGTGTGTGGGGAGGGGCGGAAAGGAAAACGTGGGGAGGGACGAGAAATAAGAGTGTGGGGAAGGGAGTGGAGGAGAGAGTGGGGAGAGGAGGAGAGAGTGGGGAGGGGCAGAAAGGAGGATGCGGGGAGGGGGAAAGAGTGTGGGGAGGGAGGAAGAGGGAGCATGGGGAGGGCATAGAAAGAAGAGTGTTGGGAGGGGTAAGGAGAGTGTTGGGAGGGGGGAGAGAGGAGAATGTGGGGAGGGGGACAGGAGAGTGTGGGGATGTGGGGAGAAAGGTGTGTGTGGGAAGTGGCGGAAAGGAGAGTATGGGGAGGGGGGAGAAAGGAGAGTGTGGGAAAGGGAGTGGAAGAGAGAGTGGGGAGTGGCAGAGAGAGTGAGGTGGGGAGAATGGAGAGTGCAGCGGGGGGAAGGAGAGTGTGGTGATGGGGGAAAGGAGAGTGCGGTGAGGCGTAGAAAGGAGACTGTGTGTGGAGGAGGGAGAGGAGAGTATGGGGGGGGAAAGGAGAGTGTGGGAGAGGATAAAGGAGAGTGTGGGGGTAGAGAGAAATGAGAGTGTGAGGATGGGAGTGGAGGAGAAAGTGGGAGTGGCGAAGAGTTTGGAGGGGGACAAAGGAGAGTGCGGGGAGGGGGAAGGAGGGTGTGGGGAGGGGGAAATAGATAGTGTGGGGAGGGTGTAGAAAGAAGAGTGAGGGGACGGGGAAGGAGAGTGTGGGGAGGAGGGAGAGGGGAGTGTGGGGAGGTGAAAGGAGAGTGTGGGCAGGGGGAAAGGAGAGTGTGGGGAGGGGGAAAAGGAGAGTGTGGGGAGGGGGAAAAGGAGAGTGTGGGGAGGGGGGAAGAGAGTGTGTGGTGGCGAGAACGAAGCATGTGGGGAAGGGGAAGGAGAGTGTGGGGAAGGGGAAAAAGGAGAAAGTGAGGAGGGAAAAGGAGAATATGGGGACGGTGGAGAAAGGAGAGTGTGGGGTGGGGGGGATGTGGTGTAAAATTATGTCCCAATACATGTGTGAATCATTATGCAACACATGTATTGGGCCAAGCAGTGGAATGTGGTGAAAGGGTTAAAATTGTGTCCCAATACATGTGTGAATCTAACCGAAAATGGAAGGTGTCGCTTGGTCCCGTGTGAATCTTATTATACACCTTCCCGTGTGAATCTTCTTATCTGTATGGAACCAGAATGGAATGTGTTTTTTAGCCTTGCTCTGCTGTTCACATGAATGTTTATATCTGGAAAAGAGTATATCAGCTGGAGAAGTCTCCAGTTCGGTAGAGTCTGCTCCGGGGTTACGTTTAACCGCCGAGCGTGGGTTGTTGGCAACCGCTCTACGAGAACTGACGGCTCCCAGTTCGGGTAACATGTAGAGTGAGTATAAACCAGACCCGTTGTAAGTACGAGACTGGTTGTGGTGACACTGCGGGGAATAAAACACTTATATTCTAGCAGACTCGCCTCTTGGCTGTTTGTTCTGTGTCAGACTACTTTCCTGCGAGCCTGGTCCTTGACCTTGAGAATTTTTTAAAACAGGGGAATAGAGAGTGTGGGGAGGAGGTAAAAGGGAATGTTGAAAGGGGGTAAAAGAGTATTGGGGAGGGGCAGAAAGGATAGTGTGGGGAGGGGGAAAGGAGAGTGTGGGGAGCGGTAGAAAGGAGAGTGTGGGGAAAGGGGAAAAGAGAATGTGGGGGGGGGAGAGCAGGGGAGAGTGGGAAGGTGGGGAGAAAGGAGTGTGTGGGGAGGGGCGGAAAGGACAGTGTGGTGAGGAGGGAGAGGTGAGTGTGGGGAGGGTGAAGGAGAGTGTGGTGAGGAGGGAGAGGAGAGTGTGGGGAGGTGAAAGGAGGGTGTGGGGAGGGGGGAAAGGAGGGTGTGGGGAGGGGGGAGAGGAGAGTGTGGGGAGGGGGGAAGGAGAGTGTGGGGAGGGGGGAAGGAGAGTGTGGGGAGGGGGGAAGGAGAGTGAGGGGAGGGGCAAAAGGAGAGTGAGGGGAGGGGCAAAAGGAGAGTGAGGGGAGGGGGTGAAGAAAGTGTGGGGTGGGGAGAACAGAGAGTGTGCGGAAGGGGAAGGACAGTGTGGAGAGGGGGAAAAAGGAGTGTGTGGGGATGGGGTCAAAGGAGAGTGTGGGGAATGAGGGAGAAAGGAGAGTGTGGGGAGGGGGGAGAAAGGAGACTGTGGGGAGGGGGGGATAAAGAAGAGTGTGGGGAGGGGGGAGAAAAGAATGCAGGAAGGTGGGAGAAAGGAGAGTGTAGAAAGTTGAGAGAACGGAGAGTAGGGAGGAGGGAGAAAGTAGAGGGTGGGGAGGGGGGCTAAAGGAGAATGTGGGGAGGGGGGAGAAAGGATTGTGCAGGAGTGTGCGGTGGGGGGAATAGAGAGTGTGGGGAGGGGGTAAAAGGGGAGTGTTGAAAGGGGGTAAAAGTATTGGTGAGGGGCAGAAAGGAGAGCGTGGGGAGGGGGAATTGAGATTGTGGGGAGGAGGTAGAAAGGAGAGTGTTGGAAGGGATAAAGAGAGTGTGGGGAGGAGCAGAAAGGAGAGTGTGGAGAAAGGGGAAAAGAGAATGTGGGGAGGGGAGACAGGGGAGTGTGGGAAGGTCGGGAGAAAGGAGTGTGTGGGGAGGGTCAGAAAGGACAGTGTGGTGAGGAGGGACAGTGCGCGGAGTGTGAAGGAGCGTGTGGTGAGGAGGGAGAGGAGAGTGTGGGGAGGTGAAAGGAGGGTGTGGGGAGGGGGGAAAGGAGGGTGTGGGGAGGGGGGAAAGGAGGGTGTGGGGGTAAAGAGGATATGGGGTGGGGAGAACTGAGAACGTGCGGAAAGGAGAAGGAGAGCGTGGGGAGGGGGAAAAAGGAGTGTGTGGGGATGGGGGTGAAAGGAGAGTGTGGGGAGGGGGAGAAAGGAGAGTGATGGGGAGGGGGTAGAAAGGAGAGTGACGGGGAGAGTGCGGGGAGTGGGGATGAAGGAGAGTGCAGGGAGGGGGGAGAAAATAGAGTGCAGGAAGTTGGGACAACGGACAGTGTGGGGAGGGGGAGAAAGGAGAGTATGGAGAGTGGGGTCAAGGAGAGAGTGGGGAGCGTGGGCAATAGAGTGTTTGGGAAGGGGTGTAGAAAGGAGAGTGTAGGGAGCGGGGAAGAGAGTGTGTGGTGGGGAGAACGGAGAGTGTGGGGAAGTGGGAAAGGAGAGTGTGGGGAGGGGGAAAAGGAGTGCGGGGAAAGGAGAGTGTGAGGGGGAAGGAGAATGTGGGGAGGGTGAGGTCAAAGGAGAGTGTGGCAGGGGAAAGGAGAGTGTGGGGAGGGTGAGAAAGGAGAGTGTGGGGAGGGGGAAAGGAGAGTGCGGGGAGGGTGAGAAAGGAGAGTGTGGGAAGTGGTGCAAGGCGAGTGTGTGAAGGGGGGCAAGGGGAGTGTGGGGAAGGTGGAGGAAGGAGAGTGTGGGGAGGGGGAATGTAGATTGTGGGGTGGGGGTAGAAAGGAGAGTGTTGGAAGGGGAAAGAGAGTGTGGGGAGGGGCAGAAAGAAGAGTGTGGGATGTGGGGAAAGGAGAATGTGGGGAGGGGGAAAGGAGAGTGTGGGGAGGGGAGAAAGGAGAGTGTGGGGAGGGGAGAAAGGAGAGTGTGGGGAGGGGGGAAAGGAGAGTGTGGGGAGGGGGCAAAGGAGAGTGTGGGGAGGGGGGAAAGGAGAGTGTGGGGAGGGGGGAAAGGAGAGTGTGGGGAGGGGGAGAGGAGAGTGTGGGGAGGGGGAGAGGAGAGTCTGGGGTGGGGGAGAAAGGAGAGTGTTGCGAGGGGGGCAAGGAGAGTGCGGGGAGGGTGAGAAAGGAGAGTGTGGGGAGTGGTGCAAGGAGAGTGTGTGAAGGGGGGCAAGGGAAGTGTGGAGAGAGTGGATGAAGGAGAGTGTGGGGAGGGGGAATGGAGATTGTGGGGTGGGGGTAGAAAGGAGAGTGTTGGAAAGGGAAAGAGAGTGTGGGGAGGGGCAGAAAGAAGAGTGTGGGATGTGGGGAATGGAGAGCGTGGGGAGTGGGGAGAAAGGAGAGTGTGGGGAGTGGGGACAAAGGAGAGTGTTGGGAAGGGGGATAAAGGAGAGTGTGGGGAAGGGGGAGAAAGTAGAGTGTGGGGCGAAGGAGAGTGCGGGGAGGGGGGAGAAAGTAGAGTGCAGGAAGTTGGGACAATGGACAGTGTGGGGAGGGGGAGAAAGGAGAGTATGGGGAGTGGGGTCAAGGAGAGAGTGGGGAGCGTGGACAATAGAGAGTTTGGGGAGGGGTGTAGAAAGGAGAGTGTGGGGAGCGGGGATAGGAGTGTGTGGTGGGGAGAACGGAGAGTGTGGGGAAGTGGGAAAGGAGAGTGTGGGGAGGGGGAAAAGAAGTGTGTGGTGGGGAGAACGGAGAGTGTAGCGAAGTGGGGAAGGAGAGTGTGGGGAGGGGGGAAAGGAGAGTGTGGGGAGGGGGAGAGGAGAGTCTGGGGTGGGGGAGAAAGGAGAGTGTTGCGAGGGGGGCAAGGAGAGTGCGGGGAGGGTGAGAAAGGAGAGTGTGGGGAGTGGTGCAAGGAGAGTGTGTGAAGGGGGGCAAGGGGAGTGTGGGGAGGGGGAATGGAGATTGTGGGGTGGGGGTAGAAAGGAGAGTGTTGGAAGGGGAAAGAGAGTGTGGGGAGGGGCAGAAAGAAGAGTGTGGGATGTGGGGAAAGGAGAGTGTGGGGAGGGGGAGAAAGGAGAGTGTGGGATGTGGGGAAAGGAGAGTGTGGGGAGGGGGAGAAAGGAGAGGGTGGGGAAAAGAGCAAAGGAGAGTGTGGGGAGGGCGGGAGAAAGGAGAGAGTGGGGAGGGGTAGAAAGGAAAGTGTGGGGAGGGGTGAGAAAGGAGAATGTGGGGAGGGGGAAAGGAGAGTGTGGGGAGGTGGGAAGAAAGCAGTGTGTGTGGGGAAGGGTGGCAAATAGAGTGTATGGGGTGGGTTGAAAGGAGAGTGTGGGGGAGGGAGTGGAGGAGAGAGTGGGGAGGGGGAGAAAGGAGAGTGCGGTGAGGGGGGAGGAGACTGTGGGGAGGAGGGAGAGGAGAGTGTGGGGTGGGGGAAGTAGATGGTGGGGAGGAGGAAAAGGAGTGTGGGCAGGATCTAAAGGAGAGTGTGGGAAGGGGGGAAGAGAGTGTGGGCTGGGGAGAACGGAGAGTGTGGGGAAGGGGCGAAGGAGATTGTGGGGAAGGGGAGAAAGGAGTGTGTGGAGAGGGGTGGAAAGGAAGGCGTGGGAAGGGGGAGAAAGGAGAGTGTGGGGAAGGGGGTAGAAAGGAGAGTGTTGGAAGGGGAAAGAGAGAGTGGGGAGTGGGGAGAAAGGAGAGTGTGGGGAGTGGGGACAAAGGAGAGTGTGGGGAAGGGGGAGAAAGGAGAGTGTGGGGAAGGGGGAGAAAGGAGAGTGTGGGGCGAAGGAGAGTGTGGGGAGGGGGGAGAAAGTAGAGTGCAGGAAGTTGGGACAATGGACAGTGTGGGGAGGGGGAGAAAGGAGAGTATGGGGAGTGGGGTCAAGGAGAGAGTGGGGAGCGTGGGCAATAGAGTGTTTGGGAAGGGGTGTAGAAAGGAGAGTGTGGGGAGCGGGGAAGAGAGTGTGTGGTGGGGAGAACGGAGAGTGTGGGGAAGTGGGGAAGGAGAGTGTGGGGAGGGGGAAAAGGAGAGTGTGGGGAAGGAGAGTGTGGGGAGGGGGAGAAAGGAGAGTGTGGGGAAGTGGGGAAGGAGAGTGTGGGGAAGTGGGGAAGGAGAGTGTGGGGAAGTGGGGAAGGAGAGTGTGGGGAAGTGGGGAAGGAGAGTGTGGGGAGGGGGAAAAGGAGAGTGTGGGGAAGTGGGGAAGGAGAGTGTGGGGAGGGGGGAAAGGAGTGTGTGGGGAAGGAGAGTGTGGGGAGGGGGAGAAAGGAGAGTGTGGGGAAGTGGGGAAGGAGAGTGTGGGGAGGGGGGAAAGGAGTGTGTGGGGTGGGCTAAAAGAGAGTGTGAGGAGGGGGAAGAGAGTGTAGGGTGGGGAGAACGGAAAGTGTGGGGAGGGGGCGAAGGAAAGTGTGTGGAGCGGGAGAAAGAAGTGTGTGGAGGGGCGAAAAGGAGAGCGTGGGAAGGGGGAGAAAGGAGAGTGTGGGGAGGGGGAGAAAGGAGAGTGTGGGGAGGTGGGGAGAAAGGAGAGTGTGGGGAGGGTGAAGAAAGGAGAGTGTGAGGAGGGGGAAGAGAGTGTAGGGTGGGGAGAACGGAAAGTGTGGGGAAGGGGCGAAGGAAAGTGTGTGGAGCGGGAGAAAGAAGTGTGTGGAGGGGCGAAAAGGAGAGCGTGGGAAGGGGGAGAAAGGAGAGTGTGGGGAGGGGGAGAAAGGAGAGTGTGGGGAGGTGGGAAGAAAGTAGTGCATGGGGAGGGGCAGAAAATAGAGCATAGGGAGGTGGGAGAAAGGAGAGTGTGGGGAAGGGAGCGGAGGAGAGAGTGGGGAGGGGGAGAAAGGAGAGTGGGGTGAGGGGGAAGGAGAGTGTGGGGAGGGGGGAATAGAGAGTGTGAAGACGGGGTTGAAAGAAGAGTGTGTGGAGGGGCGGAAAGGAGAGCGTGGGAAGGGGAAGAAAGGAGAGTGTGGGGAAGAGAGTGGAGGAGAGAGTGGGGAGTTGAGGAGAGAGTGGGGAGTGGGAGAAAGGTGAGTGCGGGTAGGGGGAATAGAGAGTGTGGGGTGGGGGAATAGAGAGTAAGGGGAGGGGTAGAAAGAAGTGTGTGGGGTGGGGGACGGAGAGAGAGGAGAAGAGGAAGAGGAGATGGTGGGGAAGGGGAAGGAGATGATGAGGGGGGGAAAAGGAGAGTGTGGGGAGGGGGTAATGGAGAGTGTGGGGAGGGGGTAAAGGAGAGTGTGGGGAGGGGGGAAAGAGAGAGTTTTGGGAGGGGGAGAAAGGAGAATGTGGTGAGGGCAGGGTCAAAGGAGAGTGTGGGGAGGGGGAAAGCAGAGTGTGGGGAGGGGCGACAAAGGAGAGTGTGGGGAGGGGAGAAAGGAAGTGTGGAGCGGGGAGAACGGAGAGTGTGGGCAGGGGGTAAAAAGGAAAGTGGTGGAAGGGGGAAAGAGAGTTTTGGGAGGGGCAGAAAGGAGAGTGTGGGGAGGGGGGGGAAGGAGAGTGTGGGCAGGGGGCAAAAGGAGAATGTGGACAAAGGGGAAAATGAGAGTGTGGGGGGGGGAGAAAGGAGAGTGTGGGGAGGGGGGAGGCAAGGAGAGAGTGGGGAGCGGGGGAAGAGAAGGTGGGGTGGGGAGAATGAAGAGTGTAGGGAAGGGGGAAGGAGAATGAGGGGAGGAGGGAGTGGAGAGTGTGGGGAGGGGGAGAACGGAGAGTGTGGGGGGGAAGGAGAGTGTGGGGAGTGGGGATAAAGGAGAATGCGTGGAGGGGGAGAAAAGAGAGTGCAGGAAGGTGGGAGAAAGGAGACTGTAGAAAGTTGGGAGAAAGGAGAGTGTGTGGAGGGTGAAGAAAGGAGAGTGTGGGGAGGGGGGAGAAAGGAGAGTGTGGGGAGGGTGAAGAAAGGAGAGTGTGGGGAAGGGGGGAGAAAGGAGAGTGTGGGGAGGGTGAAGAAAGGAGAGTGTGGGGAGGGGGGAGAAAGGAGAGTGTGGGAAGGGGGAACAGGAGAGTGTGGTGAGGTGGCGAGGAAAGAGTGTGTGGGGAGGAGCAGAAAGGAGAGCGTGGGAAGGGGGGAGAAAGGAAAGTGTGGGGAAGGGAGTGGAGGAGAGAGTGGGAAGGGGGAGAACGGAGAATGCGGGGAGGAGTAAGGAGAGTGTGGGGAAGGGGGAGAAAGGAGAGTGTGGGGAAGGGAGTGGAGGAGAGAGTGGGAAGGGGGAGAATGAAGAATGCGGGGAGGAGAAAGGAGAGTGTGGGGAGGGGGGAATAGAGAGTCTGAGGAGGTGGTAGAAAGAAGACTGTGGGGAGGGGGAAGGAGAGTGTGGGGAGGGGAAGGGAATGGTGGGGAGGGGGAAAAGGAGAGTGTGGGGAAGGAGTAAAGGAAAGTGTGGGAAGAGGGGAAGAGATTATGGGGTGGGGAGAACGGAGAGTGTGGGGAGGGGGCAAGGAGAGTGTAGGGAAGGGGGCAAGGAGAGTGTGGGGAGGGTGGAGAAAGCAGAGTGTAGGGAGGAGGGAATAGTGAATGTGGAGGGGAAAAAAGGAGAGTGTTGAAAGGGGGAAAGAGAGTTTGGGGAGGGGGGAGAGGAGAGTGTGGGGAGTGGGAAGGAGACTGTGGGGAGGGGGGAAAGGAGAGTGTGGGGAGGGGGGAAAGGAGAGTGTGGGGAGGGGGGAAAGGAGAGTGTGGGAAAGAGGGGAAAGGAAAGTGTGGGGTGTGGAAGAAAGGAGAGTGTGGAGAGGGGGGAGAGAGGAGATTGTGGGGAGGGGAGAGAGAGGAGAGTGTGGGGAGGGGAGAGAGAGGAGAGTGTGGGGAGGGGGGAGAGAGGAGAGTGTGGGGAGGGGGGAGAGAGGAGAGTGTGGGGAGGGGGAGAAAGACAGTGTGGGGAGGGGGAGAAAGGAGGGTGTGGGGAGTGGGGGCAAGGACAGTGTGCGGAGCGGGGGGAGTAGAGAGTGTGGCGAGGGGGTAGAAGGGAGTGTGTTGGAAGGGGGAAGAGAGTTTGGGGAGGCACAGAAAAGAGAGTGTGGGGAGGGGGAGAAAGGAGAGTGTGGGGAGGGGGAAGAAAGGAGAGTGTGGGGAGGGGGAAGAAAGGAGAGTTTGGGGAGGGGCAGAAAGGAGAGTGTGGCGAAGGGATTGGAGGAGAGAGTGGGGAGTGGAAGAGAATGTGGGGTGGGGAGAATGGATAGTGCGGGGAGGGGGAAGGAGAGTGTGGTGAGGGGTAGAAAGGAGAGTGTGGGGAGGGGGGTAAGGAGAGTGTGGGGAGGGGGGTAAGGAGAGTGTGGGGAGGGGGGTAAGGAGAGTGTGGGGAGGGGGGTAAGGAGAGTGTGGGAAAGGGGGGAAAGGAAAGTGTGGGGCATGGGAGAAAGGAGAGTGTGGGGAGGGAGGAGAAAGGAGACTGCAGCGGGGGAAAGGACAGTATGGGGATGAGGGATAGAAGAGGAGGTGGGTATAGGAGAGCGTGGGGTGGGGGAAAGGAGAGTGTGGGGTGGGGGAAAGGAGAGTGTGGGGAGGGGGAAGGAGACTATGGTGAGGGGGAAAGGAGAGTGAGGGGATGGGGAAAGCATGTGCACGGAGGGGGTAGAAAGGAGAGTGTGGGAAGGGGGAGAAAGGAGAGTGTGGGAGGGGAAGGAGAGAGTGGGGAGGGGGAGAAAGCAGAGTGTGGGGTTGGGGAGAAAGGAGATTGTGGGGAGGGGGAGAAAGGAGAGTGTGGGGGGAAAGGCGAGTGTGGGGAGGAGAGAAAGGAGTATGTGGGGAGTGGGGAGAAAGGAGCGTGTATGGAGGGGGAAAGCAGAGTCTGGTTAGGGGGGAGAAAGGAAAGTGTGTGGGGGGAGAAAGGAGAGTGTGGGAGGGGAAGGAGAGAGTGGGGAGGGGGAGAAAGCAGAGTGTGGGGTTGGGGAGAAAGGAGATTGTGGGGAAGGGGAGAAAGGAGAGTGTGGGGGGAAAGGCGAGTGTGGGGAGGAGAGAAAGGAGTATGTGGGGAGTGGGGAGAAAGGAGCGTGTATGGAGGGGGAAAGCAGAGTCTGGTTAGGGGGGAGAAAGGAAAGTGTGTGGGGGGAGAAAGGAGAGCGTGGGAAGGGGGAAAGGAGAGTGTGGGGAGGGGGGAAAGGAGAGTGTGGGGAGGGGGGAAAGGAGAGTGTGGGGAGGGGGGAAAGGAGAGTGTGGGGAGGGGGGAAAGGAGAGTGTGGGGAGGGGGGAAAGGAGAGTGTGGGGAGGGGGGAAAGGAGAGAGTGGGGAGGGGGGAAAGGAGAGTGTGGGGAGGGGGGAAAGGAGAGTGTGGGGAGGGGGAAAGGAGAGTGCGTGGAGGGGCAAAGGAGAGCGTGGGGAGGGGAAAAGGAGAGTGTGGGGAGGGGAAAAGGAGAGTGTGGGGAGGGGAAAAGGAGAGTGTGGGGAGGGGAAAAGGAGAGTGTGGGGAGGGGAAAAGGAGAGTGTGGGGAGGGGGAGAAAGGAGAGTGTGGGGGAAAGGTGAGTTTGGGGAGGAGGGAAAGGAGTGTGTGGGGAGTGGGGAGAAAGTAGCGTGTATGGAGGGGGAAAGGATAGTGCAGTTAGGGGGAGAAAGGAGAGCGTGTGGGGAGAAAGGGGAGTGTGGGAAGGGGGAGAAAGGGGAGTGTGTGGAGGGGGGAAGAAGAGTGTGGGGAGGGGGGAAGAAGAGTGTGGGGAGTGGGGAAAGAAGAGTGTGTGGAGGGGAAGAAAGAGAGTGTGTGGAGGGGGAGAAAGAGAGTGTGTGAGGGTGGAGAAAGGAGAGTGAGGAGAGGGGGGAAAGGAGATTGTGTGGGTGGGGAGAAAGGAGATTGTTGGGAGGGGGAGAAAGTAGAGTGTGGGGAGAAAGCTGACTGTGGGGAGAAAGCTGACTGTGGGGAGGAGGGAAAGGAGTGTGTGGGGAGTGGAGGGAAAGGAGTGTGTGGGGAGTGGGGAGAAAGTAGCGTGTATGGAGGGGGAAAGGAGAGTGTGGGGAGGGGGATAGGAGAATGTGGGGAGTGCGGGGTAAAAGAAGAGTGTTGTGAGGGGGGCAAGAAGAGTGTGGGGAGGGTGAGAAAGGAGAGTGTGGGGACGGGAAATAGAGAGTGTGGGGGGGGTAGAAAGCTGAGTGTTGGAGGGGGGACAGAGAGTGTGGGGAGGGGCAGAAAGGAGAGTGTAGGAAGGGTGAAAAGGAGAGAGTAGGGAGTGGGAGAAAGGAGAATGTGGGGAGGGCGGGGTAAAAGGAGAGTATGGGGAGGGGGGAAAGGAGAGAGTGGGGAGGGTGAAAAGGAGAGAGTGGGGAGGGGAAAAGGAGAATGTGGGGAAGTTGGGGTAAACGGAGAGTGTGGGGAGGGGGAAAGGAGAGTGTGGGGAGGGGCAGAAAAGAGAGTGTAGGAAGGGTGAAAAGGAGAGAGTAGGGAGAGGGAGAAAGAGGAATGTGGGGAGGGCAGGGTAAATGGCGAGTGTGGGGGTGAAATGAGAGTGTGGGGAGGGTGAAATGAGAGTGTGGGGAGGGTGAAATGAGAGTGTGGGGAGGGGGAAAGGAGAGTGTGGGGAGGGGGAAAGGAGAGTGTGGGGAGTGGGAAAGGAGAATGTGGGGAAGGTGGGGTAAACGGAGAATGTGGGGGTGAAAGGAGAGTGTGGGGAGAGGGAAACAAGAATGTGGGAAGGGCGAGTAAAAGAAGAGTGTGGGGAGGGGGGAAAGGAGAGTGTGGGGAGGGGGGAAAGGAGAGTGTGGGGAGGGGGGAAAGGAGAGTGTGGGGAGGGGGGAAAGGAGAGTGTGGGGAGGGGGGAAAGGAGAGTGTAGGGAGGGGGGAGAAAGGAGAGTGTGGGGAAGGGGGCAAGGAGAGTGTGGGCAGAGTGGAGAAAGAGTGTGGGGAGGGGGAATAGAGAGTGTGGGGAGGGAGGGGGAATAGAGAGTGTGGGGAGGGAGGGGGAATAGAGAGTGTGGGGAGGGAGGGGGAATAGAGAGTGTGGGGAGGGAGGGGGAATAGAGAGTGTGGGGAGGGTGGGGGAATAGAGAGTGTGGGGAGGGTGGGGGAAAGGAGAGTGTGGGGAGGGTGGGGGAAAGGAGAGTGTGGGGAGGGTGGGGGAAAGGAGAGTGTGGGGAGGGTGGGGGAAAGGAGAGTGTGGGGAGGGGTAGAAAGTGGAGTGTGGGGAGGGGTAGAAAAGAGGGGGGACAGGAGAGTGTGGAGAGGTGGGCAGGAAAGAGTGTGTGTGGGGAGGAGCGGAAAGGAGAGCATGGGAAGGGGGGAGAAAGGAGAGTGTTGGGAAGGGAGTGGAGGAGAGAGTGGGGAGTGGAAGAACGGAGAATGCGGGGAGGGGTAAGGAGAGTGTGGGGAAGGGGGAGGGGTAAGGAGAGTGTGGGGAAGGGGGAGGGGAAGGGGATGGTGGGGAAGGGGAAGGGGATGGTGGGGAGGGGGAAAAGGGGAGTGTGGGGCAGGGGTAAAGGAAAGTGTGGGAAGGGAGAAGAGATTGTGGGGTGGGGAGAATGGAGAGTGTGGGGAAGGGTGGAAGAAGAGTGTGGGAAGGGGGAGAAAGGAGGGTGTGGAGAGGGGGAGAAAGGAGAATGTGGGGAGGGCAGGGTCAAATGAGAGTTTGGGGAGGGGGAATGGAGAGTGTGAGGAGGGGGAATGGAGAATGTGAGGAGGGGGAAAGCAGAGGGGGGAGAGGAGGGAGAAAGGAGAGTGTGGGGAGGGGAGAAAGGAGAGTGTAGGTAGGCGGAGAAAGGAGAGTGTGTGGGTGGGAGATAGGATCTCATGGGGAAGTGGAGAAAGAATGCAGAGTGAGGGAGAAATGATAGCGTGGGAAGGGAGCAAGAGAGTGCAGGGAGGGCAAGAGGACAGTGCAGGAAGGTGGGAGAGAGTGCAGTGAGGAGGTTCTGAGGAGATCATGGTTAAGTTGGGAAATAGAGAGTGGGGAGGGGAGAATGGAGAGTGTGGTGAGGGGGGAAGGAGAGTGTGGGGAGGGGGGAAGGAGAGTGTGGGGAGGGGGGAAGGAGAGTGTGGGGAGGGGGGAAGGAGAGTGTGGGGAGGGGGGAAGGAGAGTGTGGGGAGGCGGAGAAAGGAGAGTGTGTGGGTGGGAGAGAGAGGATCTTATGGGGAAGTGGAGAAAGAATTCAGAGTGAGGGAGGAAGGATAGCTAGGGGAGGGAGGAACAGAGTGCAGGGAGGGCAAGAGGACAGTGCAGGAAGGTCGGAGAAAGGAGAGTGCAGTGAGGAGGTTCCGAGGAGATCATGGTTAACTGGGGAAAGATAGTTTGGAGAGAGGTGAGTTAGAGTGTGGGGAATGGGGAGAAAGGAGAGTGTGGGGAGTGGGGAGAAAGGAGAGTGTGGGGAGTGGGGAGAAAGGAGAGTGTGGGGAGTGGGGAGAAAGGAGAGTGTGGGGAGTGGGGAGAAAGGAGAGTGTGGGGAGTGGGGAGAAAGGAGAGTGTGGGGAGGGGGTGAAGTATAGCATGGGAAGGGAAAATGTAGCAGCCTCCTTGGCTGCTAAAACATCAATGGACACAGACAGACATATCCCCAACAACTTACCCATCAAACAACGCAGGACCCGGGCAGAAAGGCACTGGGGCCTGCGACACAACAAAACCAACAGGCTGACAATGTTTCAGACTATTAATGGATTATCCTGATTGGTCAGAACCCTCAAGCATTCCGAGAGACCATCGAGAAAGGAACAAAAACAGGATTCACCTGCAGGTGGTTTTCTTAATTCTTCAGGAGGTGTTCCAAGGAGACCAGCACGACAAGGGGCAGAGACCAGCTGACCAACCAGAGACCAGCTGATGATCCCGAGACAATCTGAGCATCAATAGACCAGCTGATCAACCAGAGACCAGCTGACCAACTAGGGACCAGCTGACCAACTAGGGACCAGCTGACCATCCAGGGACCAGCTGACCAACTAGGGACCAGCTGACCAACCCGGGACCAGCTGACCATCCAGGGACCAGCTGACCATCCAGAGACCAGCTGACGACCCAGAGACCAGCTTACCATCCTGACACCAGCTGACGACCCAGAGACCAGCTGACCACCCAGAGACCAGCTGATCCTCCAGAGAGATAGAGTGAGGGAGAGAGAAAGAATCTTTACAGACCCAGAGATAGGGCCAGAGAGAGAGAGAGAGACTGTGTAAATCGAAAGGGATTCAGGTGTTAAGGGGTCAAACCGGATTCATCTGTAATTTAATACAGTATGTCTGCAATTAAAGGGTATTGGAACATTTTTCCTGGTGAAGAAGGGACTGTGTATATTGGTATTGGCTCAAGTTTATGCTGATTTGATCGTTTCAATACTGGGTAACACCTGGACACATGCATTCAGAACATTCCGGTTCGAGTTGTTGAACTTGTTTGAAGGAGGAACTAGGTGGAACTGAGTACTGCAGATGCTGGAGATTAGAGTGGTGCTGGAAAAGCACAGCAGGTCAGGCAGTATCCGAGAAGCAGGACAATCGACGTTTCGGGCAAAAGCCCTTCATCAGGAATGATATTGGGAGCCTCGGGTGTGGAGAGATAAATGGGAGAGGGGTGGGGCTAGGGAGAAGGTAGCTGAGAGGGCGGCAGGTGGATGGAGGTGTGGGTAAAGCTGATAGGTCAGAGAGGAGGGTGAAGTGAACAGGGGGAAGGAAGATTGACTGGTCATGAGGGCGGTGCTGAGCTGGCAGGTTGGAACTGGGGCAAGGTATTGAGAGGAGAAATGAGGAAACTGGTGAAGTCCACATTGATGCCATAGGGTGGAAGGGTTCATCCCGTGGCCGAACATTTCAATTCCCTCTCACACTCTGCTGAGAACATGCAGGTCCTGGGACTCCTCTATTGCCACTCCCTCACCACCCCATGCCTGGAGGAAGAACGCCTCATCTTCCACCTTGGGACCCTTCAGTGTGTGAGAAGAATCACATTTCAATCAGTGAGTGAAATGTTCTTGTGTAAAGTGGGCAGCTTGTGCCTTGGAGTACAGAAGGACAGCTCGGAGACATATTTTCACACTTCGAATTAACTGTCTCGATGCAGCATCAGTTGAAATAATTTGTCAAAAATCACACAACACCAGGTTCTAGTCCAACAGGTTGAACGTGTCCACCCCAGTCAAACACCAGCACCTTCACATCATGAAATAGGGTGTGATCTCGGGATGGGGCTCATGGTGTTTGAGTGGACAGCGTTATTGCTGGCAGATTCCAGATTCTGCTTTTGTTATTTCATTATCATGTAACCCCCCTCTGTAATCAGGATTACACTTGTTATTGTAATGGGTTTGTTCATTTCCAGAAGTGTGAAAAACAGCAACAAAGCCGAGCAATGCTGTCACCTCGATCTCCCCAAGGAGCTTCCACACAGTATAAGGCAGCGTCTCTGGGAATGCATCAGCTCAGAGTCTCAAACAAGGAACTTGTCAGCTGCCTGAAGGGACAGATCACCTCAAACAGGAAAATGCATCGACCAATTGATCACGTGCAGAAGGTGTTCTACACCATCCTTGCTGTTACTGGCATCCCAGGTATGGCGCTATGACAATTGAACTTGTCTTAATCTGCTGTTGATCTGCTCTCTGATCTTACCGTTTGAACAATAACACCTCCAGCTCACTGACTGGTCAGCCTTATCCAGACCCCGGGACAGTGACAGCAATTCACTGAGCAGCATTCTCGGTACAATCCTACACTGACAGAGACTCCCAACTTCACTGCTGCTGCAGCATTTTCTGATCTCAGTGTTGTGTCATCTGTTCCAGTTCCATACGGCTTGAAGGGGTATGAGGAGAGATCAGGCCGGTTAGTTCTGAAGAAGGGTCACTTGACCCGAAATGTTAACTCTGTGCTCTCTCCCACAGATGCTGCTCGACCTGCTGAGCTATTTCTGATTTCATTATGTAAATGAAACCTGCTTGATTTAGAATTTTGAAGGTTTAGGGATGATCTGAGTGAAGACTGACAAAACATTAAAAGAAAAGATAAACTATTTGCATGGTTGGAGATGCCAGGACGAATGACCATAGTCTGAGACTGAGGGCTGAGAGTGTTTAGGAGAGATGTTAGAAAGCTCTTCTATGCACAGAGGGTGGGAAAGGTTTGGAACTCTCTTCCACACACAGTCATGGATGCTGCAGTAATTGGGAATTTTCCCTCTGAGATTGTTTTTTGTTTGCAAAGCAAATGAATTGAAGAATTTGCACCTTATTTTGATTTGTAAAGCTTCATCTACCACTCCTCACACTCTTTGGTCCAGAAATTGAAATTTTGACAGATTGCCCTCTGGGTCCCTCCACATTGAGATGTTGGCGGGTAGATTTGCAATTTAAGTATCACAGTAAACCTATAACTCCCACATTGTCATTAAGGGAGTCCTGCATGCTCTGCTGTACTGCCCTTGTGTAAGAAACATGGTGTATTTGTGTTTGAAATCTCACACAGGTTTGGGTGACCTGTTTTATAATCCTGCCATGGTTCTGATCAGGATTAAGTCCAATGCCAGGATAAGGGGATAACAGTATCTCTGGGGAAGGGGAGAGTTTGGATTATTGACAGTCCAGCGACTGAGTTGGGCTCGAGGTTTATAATGGAGTTCTGTACCTTACCTTGCAATCAAACAAAATCATAGACCTCCATCTGCCCTCCTAGGATTGGCGGTGAGCTCATTATCTGTCCAAACTCCAAATTCTTGAGAGTGACTGGGCTGGAGGACAATCTGGAGTGAGTGTGAAAGTCTGAAAATTCAAACTCAGTCACCTCCAAACACTTCCAGGAGAAAGTGAGGACTGCAGAGATCAGAGCTGAAAATGTGTTGCTGGAAAAGCGCAGCAGGTCAGGCAGCATCCAAGGAACAGGAGAATCCAAACACTTCCAGTCACAGAGTGCACAAGATTTTCTTGGTAAAATCTTATTGTTGCTCTCTAGGTAGGGTGTATTTCTGGTCAATAATTCACTGATGCTTTTCCCATTTGTCTCCCACAGTAAATTTGCTGGCAATTGCAATCCTTTCCAGGCAAAACTGTGGTGTTTCCCCTTGCACTACCCGTTACCTGGTGTTTATGGCAGCTGCCGATCTGATGGTCATTATTACCGGAATTATACTGTGGAGATTACCTTTCTATTATTACCCGCAGACTTTCCTGGACATCACTCCTGTGTGCAGTGTTATTGGGGCACTGTCTCGTGCAGCCAGGGACTGCTCTGTCTGGTTCACCGTCACTTTCTCCTTTGACCGATTTGTGACCATTTGTTGTCAGAAGCTGAGAACAAAATATTGCACTGAGAAAGCTGCGACTGTGGTTCTGGCAACAACCTGCACTCTGTTCTGTCTAAAAAACATCCCCTTCTACTTTGAATATGAGCCTGAGAAGATAATCAACAATGTGCCATTTGACTGTATAACGAAGTTAAGCTACTTTACTGAGACTTGGTGGGTGGTATTAGATTGGCTTGATTCAGTTTTAACCCCTTTACTGCCATTCGCTTTAATTCTGTTGCTCAATGCTCTGACAGTCAGACATATTTTAGTGACCAGTCGAGTCCGGAAGAGGCTGAAGGCTGAGAGCAAAGGAGAGAATCACAGAGACACAGAAATGGAGAGCAGAAGGAAGGCTGTGATTTTGCTCTTCACCATCTCTGGGAGCTTCATCCTCCTGTGGTTAATCACTGTTGTAGATTTCTTATATTATAACATTCAAGGAATCGAATCTGATAATTTCACACCTTTTCTATATCACTTCAGTACAGTTGGTTTCATGCTGCGGAATCTAAGCTGTTGCACAAACACATTTATTTATGCAGCAACATTGTCCCAGTTCAGAGCGAAGATCAGTAACGCAGTAAAATACCTGGTTACACGGATTCATTGCATTGTGAATAAATAAAACTCCTCAGTGAAGCCCACAGGAGGGTCCGACTGTTTCCAAACCATGAAATGATTTTGTTTTATTCACTCGTGGGATGTGGGTATCACTGACTGAGTCTGTCGTTATCCCCCATGCCGAATTGGCCCTGAGAAGGTAATGCTGAGCTGCCTTTAACACTGATGGAATGACAATATATTTCTAAATGAGGATGGTGAGTGACTCAGAGGGGAATTTGAAGGGGGTGATGTTCCCATCTATCTGCTGCCCTTGTCCTTCGAGGTGGAAGTGCTCGTGGGTTTGGAAGGTGCTGTCTGAGGATCTTTGGTGAATTTCTGCAGTGCACCGTGTCGATGGTAAACACTGCTGCTACTGAGTGTCAGTGATGGAGGGAGGGGATGTCTGGGGATGTGGTGCCAACCAAGCGGCTGCTTCATCCTGGATGGTTTTTTTCTGGTGGCAGTTGGAGTGGGAGGAGTGACATTGAGGACCAGAGGGCCGACGGGAAGGTCAATTTAAATGGATATCAAGGTTTACCTCGTGTATAGGCGGAGCGCACACTGAGCACGGGACTGCTGGGTAAGTAAGGCTTTATATTGGCAGTTTCCTTACCCAAAACACTACTTGGGTAGTGTCTCCCACCCGTTCTCCTCCTCTTACCAAAACAAAAAGGGTCTGTGCCCCAATTGGTAAGGTGACTGGTTTCTGTATTTTTTTTAGTTTTCAGTTTTCTCGTTGGGAATTTAGAACAGTGGGAATGGAGGTTAGGGCAGTTGAATGTTCCTTCTGCAGAATGTGGGAGGTGAGGGTCACCACTAGTGTCCCTGCAAACTGCATCTGTGGGAAGTGCACCCAACTCCAGCTCCTCAAAAACTGCGTAAGGGAACTGGAGCTGGAACTGGATGTACTTCGGTTCATTCAGGAGATGGAAGGGAATATTGGGAGGAGTCACAGGGAGGTAGTCACACCTCAGGTAAAACAAGAAGGTAGATGGGTTACAGTCAGGGGATGGAAAGGGAATGAGCAGGTAGTGCAGGGATTCCCTGTGGCTGTTCCCCTCAACGACTTGGATACTTTTGGAGGGGTGGGGGGAAACGACTTATCAGGGAAAGCAATGGGGCATGGGTCTCTGGCACAGAGTCTGTCTCTGTTGCTCAGAAGGGCAGGGAGAAGAGGAGCAGAGCATTAGTCATTGGGGATTCCATAGTTAGGGGGGATAGATAGGAGGTTCTGTGGGAATGAGAGAGACTCACGGTTGGTGTGTTGCCTCCCAGGTGCCAGGAGTCGTGATGTCTCTGATCATGTTTTCGGGACCCTTGAGGTGTTGGGGGAGCAGCCCCAAGTCATGGTCCACACAGGCACCAACGACTTAGGTCAGAAGAGAGATGGGGATTTAAAGCATAAATTCAGGGAGCTAGGGGTGGAAGGTTAGAGATCGAACAGAGTTGTTATCTCTGGTTTGTTGCCGTGCCATGTGCAAGCGAAGTGAGGAATAAGGAGAGAGGTGGGTTGGACATGTGGACACAGGGATAGTGCAGGAGGGAAGGTTTTGCGTTCCTGAATAATTGGGGCTCTTTCTTTAGTTGGTGAGACCTCTTCAAACAGGATGGTTTTCACCTGCACCAGTGGGGTACCAATATCCTGGGGTGGGGTGGAACTTGCTGATGCTCTTTGGAGGGGGGGGGGGGTGTTTAATTAATTCAGCAGGGGAATGGAAACTGAAACTATAGTTTGAGTATATGGGGGGTGAGAGTTGTGAAGTTCAGAACTAAGATTTCAAGATCACAAGAATGTACCGGCAAGCAAGAAGCTGGCTTGACGTGTATCTACTTCAACGCCAGGAGCATCCGGAAAAAGATGGGTGAAACTTCAGCATGGTTTGGTACCTGGGATTTCAATGTTGTGGCCATTTCAGAGACATGGACAGAGTAAGGACATGAATGGTTATTGCAGGGACCGGGATTTCAATGTTTCAGTAGGAATAGAGAAAATGGTAAGGAAAAGAGGGAGTGGAGAACTTGTTCAGGACATCAGTAACTTGGGAATTGGTGTTGGGCAACACTGAATTGGAGAATTGCTGCAGGGCATCAGTGAATGAGAGAATTGGTGCAGGGGGCGACTAACGAAGAGAATTAGAGCAAATGGGAGAATACTGGCAGTAACTCAGCAAATAGGACCGATGTTGCAAAGGAGGAGTGAAGTGGAGTTTCGACTTAAGGCCCCACTAAATGGAAGAGTGAATGAAGAGCAGTGTATCAGGGAACAACGAAATGGGAGAAGGGACGCAGTGCATCAATAGTTGGGGAATTAGTGTCAGTGCCACTACATGAGAGAATCGGTGCACGAAGTGGGAGAACGTGGGCTGGATAATACTCAGTCGGAGAGTTGGTGCAGTTCCTCACAAAAAGAGGATTTGTGCAGGATTGGAAAATGGGAGAATTGGTGCCCACAAGCGGAGCCCTAAATGGGAGAAGTATTGCAGGGACGACGGAATGGAAGAACTGCACATGGAAGTAAATACCCAAATGGGAGTATGGCACCATTCAGACATAGAATTAAGGTATGGCAGCCCTAACTGGGAACATTGGGCTGGGCCATCAGTAAGTATGAGAATTGACCACACATTTAGAGAATCAATACTGATAGTGGAGCACAGAGAGAGAGCCACTCCTGCAGGAGTCCTCACGATCAAATACTGAGGAAGTATCTTATTGTCAGAGGTTCATGCCGAAGAGTGCATCTCATTGTCACTGTATCAATTCTGAAGCAGCCCGTCACTGTAGTGGGGTCAGAAATGAAGGGATGATACACGGTTAAATGATCAGTCCTGAGGTATTGCAGCACTGTCACAGGGTCAATTCTGAGGCAGTAGCTGATAGTTGGAGGCTCGTCCTGAGGCAGTGTCCTGTTGTCTGAGAGTCAGTTCTGAAGGAGGGCCTCATTGTTCGAGGGCTTTCCTTATGGAGAGCCTCACTTCAGGGAGTCAGAGTGAAGGGTGTTCCTCACAATTAGACGGTAAATATTGGTTATTGCAGCTCTGTCAGGGGGTCATGATGAAAGGGCTGCCTCATTGTCAGAAGGTCAGTTCTGAGGGAGGGCCTCATTATCAGAGGGTCAAGATTATGGGAATGACCTATTGGCAGAAATTCAATCCTAAGAATATGTCACTTTGTCAGAAGATTCGGCCTTCGCCAGGATCTCAACGTAATGAGGTCAGAACTGAGGAAGTGCCACATTGTCACAATGGGCAATTTAGCATGGTCAATTACCTGAACCTGCACGTTTTTGGACTGTGTGGAAACCGGAGCACCTGGAGTGGGTGAAGGGGGGGGGGGGTTGGGGGCGGGGAGGTGATGAGAATGTGCAACTCCACACATTAATTTGCCTGAGGCTGGAATTGAACCCCGGTCTCTGACGCTGAGGGATAGCTGTGCTCATCACTGGTGCCCCCTAATTAAGTGAATCCCTCGGGTGAGGCGAGACTGACTACCTTTAATATCAAGGCCACATTTGACAGGGTGTGTCCTCAAGCAGCCCCAGCAAACCTGGAGTCAAGGGGAATCATGGGAAATCTCTCCGCTGGTTACAATCATACCTGGTACAGAGCAAAGGGTTGTGTTCATTGGAGGGCAGTCATTTCTGCTACAGGACATCCCTGCAGGAATCCGTCAGGGTAGTGTCCTAGGCCCAACCATCTTCTGCTGCTCAATGTTACCACCATTGTATTGTCAGAAGTGGAGATGTTCACCAATGATTGCACAATATTCAGTACCATTCGCAACTCCTCAGACACTGAAGCAGACCACGTTCAAATGCAACACGACCTCTATATATCTCCAGACTTGGACTGAGAAGTGGAAAATAACATTCACAGCCTCCAAATATCAGGCAATAAGCATCACCAATAAGAGACAATCTAATCACCGATCTCTGACGTTCACTGATGTTCCCATCACTGTATCCCTCAACTATTAACACCCTTGGGGTCAGCATTGAAAAGAAACTGAACTGGACTTGCCGAAATGTACCATTTTTACAAAAACCTATTAGAGGCTTCGAATACAGGTACAAGTAACTCACCTCCTGACTCCCCAAAGTCTGTCCACCATCTACAGAGCACAAGTCAAGTGTGTGACAGAATGCTAGTCAAGAATGTGGTGCTGGATAAGCACAGCAGGTCAGGCAGCATCCGAGGAGCAGGAAAATTGACGTTTCGGGCAAAAGCCCTTCATCAGGAATCTGTGCCAGAATGCTTCCCACTTGCCTGGATGAGTGAAGCTCCAATGACAGTTAATAAGTTTGATACCATCCAGGACAAACCAGCTGCTTCATTGGCACCACATCCACAAACACCCACTCCCCCCACCAGTGTTCCTCAGCAGCAGCAGTGTGGACCAGCTACAAGATGCACTGCAGAAATTCACCAAAGGTCCTCAGACAGCATCTTCCTAACCCACAAACTCTACCATCCAGAAGGACAAGAGCAGCAGATAGATGAGAACGGATATCCCTGCACATTCATCTCAAAACTTGGAAATATATCACCGTCCCTTCACTGGGTCAGAATCCTTGAGCTCCCTCCCTAACAGCATTGTGGGTCTACCTACACCACACGGCCTGCAGCGGTTCAACAAGGCAGCTCACCCCCACACTTTAGGAAGGCGCAACTGGGGACAGGCAATAAATACCGGACCAGCGATGCCCACGTCCTGCGAGTGAATAACACAAAATGCATGCATGCAAATACAGGAACAGCAGTGAATCTGATCAACACACCACCATCTTCACTGGGGATGTTAGGGAGGGCCACAAATGCTGTTATCGTCAGCGACCCCCACAACCTTTGTACAAAGTTATAATAACTGATATTAACAGTAAAATGTAGGATAAGGAACATCATTAAAAAATTGAAATCGAAATTGAACATCAACTAAATAAGAGTGTCAAAGAATAGATAATGATCATGGATTGGCAGCTGATGGAAAGGTTGGTCGTTATACAAATTGGATATTGGTAATAGGCTCGTACACACCGAGCTGAGGTAATAAATGAGAAATTAAGATTTGTTTTATGGGGGATAAATAAGATGGGACAGCCACAGGGAGAGCTGTGGGAGCAGAGTCCCTGTGTATATTTAAGACTTTGGGAGAGAGATCCTTGTGGGAGCTAATTACTGCAGATGCTGGGATCTGTACTGAAAACAAAAAATGCTGGAAATCACAGCGGGTCAGACAGCATCCATGGAGAGAGGGCAGGCTAATGCTTTAAGTTTATCTCCATCAGAGATAGATCCTTGATCATTTGGGGAATCGAAGATTAAAGGGAAAAGGCAGGAATGTAGTCGTGAGGAATGTTGGATCAGCCATGTTCCCATGAATGGTGGAACAGTCTGGTGGGACTAAATAAATAGAAGGTCCGAGGGGAGTACTGAGGATCAAAGGGAGCTTAGATCGCTGAAGCTGTTAGCACAGATAGACAGGATGGTTAAGAAGGCGTACGGGATGCTAGTCTTCATTAGCCAGCGATTAGAATATCGAATCTAGAACACAGAATCTGAAGTGACCCCAGAATGTTGCTATCTTATAAATGAGGCCTTCCTGAGGAAATGGAGACCATCACACATTCAGGCGGATGGGAAATGGGCAGCAGGTCGTCAAGTTGTATTCCCGGTGGGATTTAGAAAAGAGATGATGTGCATATGAATTACCAAATTTGGGAGTAAGGAAAACTCATGTCAAAATACAAAAATGTTTTTATTGGCCTGGACTGTACAAAGAAGTGGTCAAATTTTGGAGTGCATTTCATATGTGTCAGAAAATTGGAAACATTCAGGCAGCGATAAAGCCAGCACCTTTAATATCCATTCCCGCATTTGAGGGACATTTTATAAGGGTGTTAATTGAATGGGTCGTGTTGTAGTAAAATTAATAAAATTCACATTTAGAAGCAAGTCAATCAAATTTAGAAAAAAGTAAATCCAATTTATTAAATCAAAACGTTTTTGGGATTCTGCCCCTAACTGCGGGACGAGACGAGGCTGCCTGTCCGCGAACAATAGATACAACCGTTTTTATAGTCTGGATGTCGCGGACAATAAAAGACCACAAAAGATGTTTTATTGTGTTCTGCACATGCGTGCAGTGATCACTATTTCCAGGAACAGCGTACCACGCCATTGTGTTCTGTACATGCACACACAGAGATCACTATTTCCAGGAACAGTGTACCACACCATTGTGTTCTGTACACACACACAGAGATCACTGTTTCCAGGAACAGCGTACCTCGCCATTGTGTTCTGTACATGCACACGCAGATGTCACTGTTTCCAGGAACAGCGTACCATGCCATTGTGTTCTGTACATGCACACATAGAGATCACTGTTTCCAGGAACAGCGTACCATGCCATTGTGTTCTGTACATGCACACACAGAGATCACTGTTTCCAGGAACAGTGTACCACACCATTGTATCCTGTACATGCACACGCAGAGATCACTGTTTCCAGGAACAGCGTACCATGCCACTGTGTTCTGTACATGCACACACAGAGATCACTGTTTCCAGGAACAGCGTACCACACCATTGTGTCCTGTACATGCACACACAGAGATCACTGTTTCCAGGAACAGCGTACCATGCCATTGTGTTCTGTACACGCACCCACATAGATCGCTGTTTCCAGGAACAGTGTACCACGCCATTGTGTTCTGTGCATGCGCACACAGAGATCGCTGTTTCCAGGAACAGTGTACCACAACATTGTGTTCTGTACACGCACCCACATAGATCGCTGTTTCTGGGAACAGTGTAACACGCTATTGTGTTCTGCACGTGCACACACAGAGATCACTGTTTCCAGGAACAGTGTACCACAACATTGTGTTCTGTACACGCACCCACATAGATCACTGTTTCCAGGAACAGCGTACCACACCATTGTGTCCTGTACATGCACACACAGAGATCACTGTTTCCAGGAACAGCGTACCATGCCACTGTGTTCTGTACATGCACACACAGAGATCGCTGTTTCCAGGAACAGTGTACCACGCCATTGTGTTCTGTACGTGCACACACAGAGATCACTGTTTCCAGGAACAGCGTACCATGCCACTGTGTTCTGTACATGCACACACAGAGGTCACTGTTTCCAGGAACAGTGTAACATGCCATTGTGTTCTGTACACGCACACACAGAGATCACTGTTTCCAGGAACAGCGCACCGTGCCATTGTGTTCTGTACATGCACACACAGAGATCACTGTTTCCAGGAACAGCGTATCGTGCCATTGTGTTCTGTACATGCACACACAGAGATCGCTGTTTCCAGGAACAGTGTACCACGCCATTGTGTTCTGTACGTGCACACACAGAGATCACTGTTTCCAGGAACAGTGTAACATGCCATTGTGTTCTGTACACGCACCCACATAGATCGCTGTTTCCAGGAACAGTGTACCACGCCATTGTGTTCAGTCCATGCACACGCAGAGATCACTGTTTCCAGGAACAGTGTACCACACCATTGTGTTCTGTACATGCACACACAGAGATCACTGTTTCCAGGAACAGCGTACCGTGCCATTGTGTTCTGTACATGCACACACAGAGATCGCTGTTTCCCGGAACAGTGTACAAAGCCCATTGTGTTCTGTACATGCACAGGCAGAGATCACTGTTTCCGGGAACAGCGTACCATGCCATTGTGTTCTGTACATGCACACACAGAGATCGCTGTTTCCAGGAACAGTGTAACACGCCATTGTGTTCTGTGCATGCGCACACACAGATCACTGTTTCCAGGAACAGTGTAACATGCCATTGTGTTCTGTACACGCACACACAGAGATCACTGTTTCCAGGAACAGTGTACCATGCCATTGTGTTCTGTGCATGCGCACACAGAGATCGCTGTTTCCAGGAACAGTGTACCACAACATTGTGTTCTGTACACGCACCCACATAGATCGCTGTTTCTGGGAACAGTGTAACACGCTATTGTGTTCTGCATGTGCACACACAGAGATCACTGTTTCCAGGAACAGTGTACCACAACATTGTGTTCTGTACACACACACGCAGAGATTGCTGTTTCTGGGAACAGCTTACAATGCCATTGTGTTTTGTACATGCACACGCAGAGATCGTTGTTTCCATGGACAGCGTACCACGCCATTATGTTCTGCATATATACACGCAGTTATTGCTGTTTCTGGGACCAGTGTACCATACCCATTGTGTTCTGTACATGCACATGCAGAGATCGCTGTTTCCAGGAACAGTGTACTGTGCCACTGTGTTCTGTACATGCACACGCAGAAGTCACTGTTTACGGGAACAGTGTACCAATCCATTGTGTTCTGTACACGCACACACACAGATTGCTGTTTCCAGGAACAGTGTAACATGCCATTGTGTTCTGTACACGCACACACAGAGATCACTGTTTCCAGGAACTGTGCACCACTCCATTGTGTTCTGTACATGCACACGCAGAGATCACTGTTTCCAGGAACAGCGTACCATGCCACTGTGTTCTGTACATGCACACACAGAGATCGCTGTTTCCAGGAACAGTGTACCACAACATTGTGTTCTGTACACGCACCCACATAGATCGCTGTTTCTGGGAACAGTGTAACACTCTATTGTGTTCTGCACGTGCACACACAGAGATCACTGTTTCCAGGAACAGTGTACCACAACATTGTGTTCTGTACACGCACCCACATAGATCACTGTTTCCAGGAACAGCGTACCACACCATTGTGTTCTGTACATGCACACACAGAGATCACTGTTTCCAGGAACAGCGTACCATGCCACTGTGTTCTGTACATGCACACACAGAGATCGCTGTTTCCAGGAACAGTGTACCACGCCATTGTGTTCTGTACGTGCACACACAGAGATCACTGTTTCCAGGAACAGCGTACCATGCCACTGTGTTCTGTACATGCACACACAGAGATCACTGTTTCCAGGAACAGTGTAACATGCCATTGTGTTCTGTACATGCACAGGCAGAGATCGCTGTTTCCAGGAACAGCGCACCGTGCCATTGTGTTCTGTACATGCACACACAGAGATCACTGTTTCCAGGAACAGCGCACCGTGCCACTGTGTTCTGTACATGCACACACAGAGATCGCTGTTTCCAGGAACAGTGTACCACGCCATTGTGTTCTGTACGTGCACACACAGAGATCACTGTTTCCAGGAACAGTGTAACATGCCATTGTGTTCTGTACACGCACCCACATAGATCGCTGTTTCCAGGAACAGTGTACCACGCCATTGTGTTCAGTCCATGCACACGCAGAGATCACTGTTTCCAGGAACAGTGTACCACACCATTGTGTTCTGTACATGCACACACAGAGATCACTGTTTCCAGGAACAGCGTACCGTGCCATTGTGTTCTGTACATGCACACACAGAGATCGCTGTTTCCGGGAACAGTGTACAAATCCCATTGTGTTCTGTACATGCACAGGCAGAGATCACTGTTTCCGGGAACAGCGTACCATGCCATTGTGTTCTGTACATGCACACACAGAGATCGCTGTTTCCAGGAACAGTGTAACATGCCATTGTGTTCTGTACATGCACACACAGAGATCGCTGTTTCCAGGAACAGTGTAACACGCCATTGTGTTCTGTGCATGCGCACACACAGATCACTGTTTCCAGGAACAGTGTAACATGCCATTGTGTTCTGTACACGCACACACAGAGATCACTGTTTCCAGGAACAGTGTACCACGCCATTGTGTTCTGTGCATGCGCACACAGAGATCGCTGTTTCCAGGAACAGTGTACCACAACATTGTGTTCTGTACACGCACCCACATAGATCGCTGTTTCTGGGAACAGTGTAACACGCTATTGTGTTCTGCACGTGCACACACAGAGATCACTGTTTCCAGGAACAGTGTACCACAACATTGTGTTCTGTACACACACACGCAGAGATTGCTGTTTCTTGGAACAGCTTACAATGCCATTGTGTTTTGTACATGCACACGCAGAGATCGTTGTTTCCATGGACAGCGTACCACGCCATTATGTTCTGCATATATACACGCAGTTATTGCTGTTTCTGGGACCAGTGTACCATACCCATTGTGTTCTGTACATGCACATGCAGAGATCGCTGTTTCCAGGAACAGTGTAACATGCCATTGTGTTCTGTACATGCACACGCAGAAGTCACTGTTTACGGGAACAGTGTACCAATCCATTGTGTTCTGTACACGCACACACACAGATTGCTGTTTCCAGGAACAGTGTAACATGCCATTGTGTTCTGTACACGCACACACAGAGATCACTGTTTCCAGGAACAGTGCACCACTCCATTGTGTTCTGTACATGCACACGCAGAGATCACTGTTTCCAGGAACAGTGTACTACAACATTGTGTTCTGTACATGCACACACAGATTGCTGTTTCCGGGAACAGCGTACCATGCTCATTGTGTTCTGTACACGCACACACAGAGATCGCTGTTTCCAGGAACAGCATACCACACCATTGTGTTCTGTACATGCACACACAGATTGCTGTTTCCGGGAACAGCGTACCTCGCCATCGTGTTCTGTACATGCACACACAGAGATCGCTGTTTCCAGGAACAGCGTACCACACCATTGTGTTCTGTACACGCACACACAGAGATTGCTGTTTCCAGGAACAGTGTACCACGACATTGTGTTCTGTGCACACACAGAGATCGCTGTTTCCAGGAACAGTGTACCACGACATTGTGTTCTGTACACACACACGCAGAGATTGCTGTTTCTGGGAACAGCTTACAATGCCATTGTGTTTTGTACATGCACACGCAGAGATCGTTGTTTCCATGGACAGCGTACCATGCCATTATGTTCTGCACATATACACACAGTGATTGCTGTTTCTGGAACCAGTGTACCATGCCCATTGTGTTCTGCACACGCACACGCCGAGATCATTGTATCTGGGAACACTGTACCATACCATCGTCTTCTGTACAAGCACATGCAGTGATCTCTGTTTCGGGAACAGGGTACCATGCCCATTGTGTTCTGTACATGTACACAGAGAGATTGCTGTTTCCGGGAGTAGCGTACCACACCATTGTGTTCTGTACACGCACACACACAGATTGCTGTTCCCAGATACAGTGTAACACACACACAGATTGCTGTTTCCGGGTACAGTGTACCAATCCATTGTGCTCTGTACATAGAACATAGAAAAATACAGTGCAGTACAGGCCTTTGGCCCTCGATGTTGCACCGATCCAAGCCCACCTAATCTACACTAGCCCACTATCCTCCATATGCCTATCCAATGCCTGTTTACATGCCCATAAAGAGGGAGAGTCCACCACTGCTACTAGCAGGGCATTCCATGAACTCACGACTTGCTGAGTAAAGAATCTACCCCTAACATCTGTCCTGTACCTACCACCCCTTAATTTAAAGCTATGCCCCCTCGTAATAGCTGACTCCATACGTGGAAAAAGGTTCTCACGGTCAACCCTATCTAAACCACTAATCATCTTGTACACCTCTATCAAGTCACCCCTAAACCTTCTTTTCTCCAATGAAAACAGCCCCAAGTGCCTCAGCCTTTCTTCATACGATCTTCCTACCATACCAGGCAACATCCTGGTAAACCTCCTCTGCACCCGTTCCAGTGCCTCCACATTCTTCCTATAGCATGGCGACCAAAACTGCACACAATACTCCAGATGCGGCCACCCCAGAGTCTTATACAACTGCAACATGACCTCAGGGCTCCGGAACTCAATTCCTCTACCAATAAAAGCCAGTACGCCATATGCCTTCTTCACTGCACTATTTACCTGGGTGGCAACTTTCAGAGATCTGTGTACATGGACACCAAGATCCCTCTGCTCATCCACACTACCAAGTATCTGACCATCAGCCCAGTACCCCATCCTTTTGTTACTCTTACCAAAGTGAATCACCTCACACTTACCTACATTGAACTCCATTTGCCACCTTTCTGCCCAGCTCTGTAGCTTATCTATATCCCGCTGTAACCTGCCACATCCTTCCTCACTGTCAACAACTCCTCCGACTTTCGTATCATCCGCAAACTTGCTCACCCAACCTTCTAGCCCCTCCTCCAGGTCATTTATAAAAATGACAAACAGTAATGGTCCCAAAACAGATCCTTGCGGAACGCCACTAGTAACTGCACTCCAAGATGAATCTTTACCATCAACTACTACCCTCTGTCTTCTTCCAGCCAGCCAATTCCTAATCCAAACCTCCAACTCACCCTCAATGCCATACCTCCGTATTTCTTGCAGTAGCCTACCATGGGGAACCTTATCAAACGCCTTACTAAAATCCATATACACCACATCTACCACTTTACCCTCGTCTACCTCCTTAGTTACCTTCTCAAAGAATTTAATAAGGTTTGTGAGGCACGACCTGGCCTTCACAAAACCATGCTGACTATCCTTGATCACATTATTCCTATCCAGATGTTCATGAATCCTATCCCTTACAATTATCTCTAAGACTTTGCCCACAACAGAAGTGAGACTCACCGGCCTATAGTTCCTAGGGTTATCCCTACTCCCCTTCTTGAACAAGGGAACCACATTTGCTATCCTCCAATCTTCCGGCACTATTCCTGTAGACAACAAGGACATAAAAATCAAGGCCAATGGCTCTGCAATCTCCTCCCTTGCTTCCCAGAGAATCCTAGGATAAATGCCATCAGGGGACCTATCTATTTTCACCCTTTCCAGAATTTCCAACACCTCTTCCCTACATACCTCAAAGCCGTCCACTCTAATTAATTGTGACTCAATATTCACATCGGCAACAATGTCCTGTTCCTGAGTGAATACTGACGAAAAGTATTCATTCAGTGTCTCCCCATCTCTTCAGCCTCCACACGCAACTTCCCACTACTATCCTTGACTGGACCTATTCCTACCCTAGTCATTCTTTTATTCCTGACATACCTATAGAAAGCCTTAGGGTTTTCCCTAATCCTACCAACTAAGGACCTTTCATGTCCCCTCCTTGTTGCTCTTAGCTCTCTCTTCAGATCCTTTCTAGCTACCTTATAACTCTCAATCGCCCCAATTGAACCTTCACGCCTCATCTTTACATAGGCCGCCCTCTTCCATTTAACAAGGGATTCCAATTCCTTATTAAACCACGGCTCCCTCACACGACCCTTTCCTCCCTGCCTGACAGGTACATATTTATCAAGGACACTCAATAGTTGTTCCTTGAACAAGCTCCACATATCAATTGCACCCTTGCCTTGAAGCCTACTTTTCCAAGCCACGCATCCTAAGTCGTGCCTCACCGCATCATAATTTCCCTGGCCCCAGCTATAACTCTTGCCCTGCAGTACACACTCATCCCTCTCCATCACTCGAGTAAAAGTCACCGAATTGTGGTCACTGTCCCCAAAGTGCTCACCTACCTCCAATTCTAACACCTGGCCTGGTTCGTTACCCAGAACCAAATCCAGTATGGCCTCACCTCTTGTTGGCCTGTCTACATATTGTGTCAGGAAACCCTCCTGCACACATTGGGCAAACACCGACCCATCTAACCAACTCGAGCTATAGCTTTCCCGGTCAATATCTGGAAAGTTAAAGCCCCCATAACAACCACCCTATTACTTTCACTCTTCTCCTGAATCATCCTCGTAATCCTTTCTTCCATGTCTCTAGGACTATGAGGAGGCCTGTAGAAAACTCCTAACAGGGTGACCTCACCTTTCCTATTCCTAACCTCAGCCCAAACTACCTCAGATGGCTAGTCTTCATCCATCGTCCTTTCCACCACTGTAATACTATATTTGACAAGCAATGCCACACCTCCCCCTCTTTTACCCCCACCTCTGACCCTACTAAAACATTTAAACCCTGGAACCTGCAACAGCCAATCATGTCTCTGTTCTACCCATGTCTCCATAATAGCCACAACATCGAAATCCCAGGTACCAGCCCACGCTGCAAGTTCACCTACCTTATTTCGTATACTTCTTGCATTGAAGTATACACACTTCAAGCCACTTTCCTTTTAAAAGGAACCCTCCTTTGAGATTGATGCCATGTTCCTAACCTCACTACACTCCACATCCTGTACCCTAAAGCTACAGTCTAGGTTCCCATGCCCCTGCAGAGTTAGTTTAAACCCCCCCAAGAGCACTAGCAAACCTCCCCCCAAGGAGGTTTGCCCCTCAGGTTCAGGTGTAGACCATCCTGTTTATAGAGGTCCCACCTTCCACAGAAAGAACCTCAGTTATCCAGATACCGGAATCCCTCCCTCCTGTACCATCCCTGGAGCCACGCATTTAACAGTTCTCTCTCCCTATTCCTCAACTTTCTGTTACGTGGCAAGGGTAACAAACCAGGGACAACAACTCTGTTTGTTCTAACTCTGAGCTTCCAACCTAGCTCCCTGAAAGCTTACATGCACACACATAGATCGCTGTTTACGGAAACAGCGTACCACACCATTGTGATCTGCAAGTATTTCTTCTTTACTCACTTCCTGTTTTAAGTCTTCTCTTGTGGTCCGAGGCGCGCGGGAGTATGATGAACCGACCACCACCACAGCGTAATCATCAGCGTGGCCAGAAATGGGTAACTCCCAGGCGACCAAACATGCAGGCTCGCACCCGGCATAATTATCGCTGTCCAAACTTTCCAACATGAGGTAAGGCCAACCATAACAATGCAACAAGCGATGACCATAACAAAGAACATGATGATGGCATGCAAAAGGAATGAACCCCAGGATCCGCCTCATTGCCATCCTAGCACCCTCCCCGGCGGTGGGGTGATTATAATCAGGAAACTGTTTCCCTTCCTGCTGGATATTATCAGCCTCCAGGCGGGTGTGATCCAATTGGTCAGTTATATTGTCCGATGTGTTCGGAATGGATGTGCCGCACCTTTCCAAGGTGGAGGCCATATTGATCAGGCAAGGGAGCAAGATCCAGACCAATATGGAGAGTTGCTGGTTCCAGCATTCCACCCTGATGTGCGATTACATTTAAAACAAATCGCCCCCGTGGGCCTTCCTTCACCCGCGGTGTTTGTGAGGGTCAGAGCCAGAGGGGTGTGTGTTAAAGGATGTAGTGAGGCTGGAACCAACCTTGATAGTTTTGCATGTTATAACCCGTGGTCTCCCAGGTGACCTCATCATTGGCAGCAGAAATGGTCTGGTCAGGGCCTCGCATGAATGACCCGAGAGATTCTCTGTCAGACCTAACCCTCGCCCATCCCCCAAATGGATAAATGTGAGGGTCTGTTCTGGTCCAATCACCATTCCACCGTTTTGGATTTATTAAACGGAATGGGACTCAGGGGAATCCCCCCAATAGAGTGTGCAGGGATTCGAGTACACACCCAGCATTTCGAGATGTTATTTTGCTGTGTGTGCTGATAGAACATGGTTAGGTCTGTATTAACATGGAACCCCGCGTCTACTCCGGTGAACAGGACCGAGGGCTGCACAATCCATTCGGTGCTGCCCCCCAGTGGCTACCAGGCAAAGGGCGAAGGCAACAATAAACAGGACCATCCCGGAGCTTCCCGAGCGGAGCTATACAATGGGCCAAAGGCTGTACCGCCCGCACACAACAGCCCACGCTCTCGGACCATTCACAACAACTGCGCACACACACACATCGTCAGCAGGTCTCGACAGGAGTCAGTCTGAAAAGAAAGCAGAGGGTGAGGATGATCAACCAGTGTCTGGATATTTCTTCAGTTGTGGCCAGTGTTTCCAGACTCCCCCTTCCCTCGCATGTCAATACAGGTGGGTGTGTCACCACTAATGATAACCTCAGAGGGACCATTCTACTGAGGGGCGAAGCCTGGTTTAACGGGGAGAGTCTTAACCATCACCTTCCTACCCACCGATGGGACCTCCGCACAATCCTCTAATTGCCTCTGTTCATCCTGCCTCCCCTCCTGTTTGTCCCGAACTGTTTTCCACATCCCCTTCAGCTGGGTGCTCAGTTCGAGCACATAGCGATGTATTCTATCGCAGCGAGGGCCAGCATCGGAACCCTCCCATGATGATGGAATCGGGCTGTTACATTGCCCAACCTGTCATCGACTCGTAAGGGGGCAAACCATTCGACCGGCTTGTGGTGGACTGGAGTCACGAGTCTAGCAGGCAGGACCTCAGGCCAGCGTTTGTCAGAGTCCTGCATGGCCTTAGCAAGGGAGGGTTTAAGAATCCTGTTCATTCGCCCCACCATGCCTGAACTTTGTGGATGGTAGGGTGTGTGTAATTTCGGTTGAATGCCCATCAGCTGACATGTGGTTTTTACAACACTTCCACTGAAATGGGTGCCCGATGGAAGCCCATCTGGGACGGCACCCCCCCCTCCACCGAACCTGGGAATCCCCTCCTCAGCTACAACCCTTGCCACAGCGTTAGCTGATCAGTTCTGGGTAGGGTAGGCCCCGACCCACCTGGTAAATTGTTCAATAATCACAAGGCAATCCGCCTTCCCATGGGGTTGGGGAAGAGGTCCTGTAAAATCCATCTGTAACTGCCCCCAGAGTCCCTTTGGGCGTGGCTGGGGCCCCATTCTAATTTTAATGGGCCAGCCTGGGTTGTACGGGGCAGAGGTCACACAGCGGTGACAAAATCGAACGATATCTCTGCCCATACCCTTCTCCAACCATTCCTTCCCAATGTTGGTTATCATAGCATCCCGCCCCCACCTGGGAAACGCCATGGTGCAATCACATCCTGAGGAGGACCCTTTTATCCCCACTTTCACCTCACCCCAGCCTCTCTGACTCTGTCTGTGTCTGACCCCCTTGTGTTTAAAGTGATACAATGCCACCCTCTGCTGGCCTCCCTGCGCCACTGCACAAGCGGCAGGTTTTTTTTTCTCTCGGGACAATTTGCTCCTGTCCCTGTCCATTCCATTGTCTGTAAACTGCAGGCCCTGTTCCCTGTCCAAATCGATCCAAACAATAACAAGCCCCCCGGCCCTGACTTTACACCCTCCTGACTTTACCAACCCCCAACTTTCCCCCTTCTCCCCCCCCCAATCTTACCTGTGCTGATTGGGGCACCCATGGGGGCAGAGGTTCAAAAATGGTTGTGTGGGAACACAATTGCCCTCATTGTGTAACCCCCGCCCCTTGTTTAGATGCCCCTAGCCCAAATTGTACATCCACCACAATTATGTGACCCCCTGTCCCCAGTTTTCACCCCTGCATTCCCCCCCCCAGATTGTTCAGTGCCCTTTTTGCCCCGACACTCCCCCTCCATTACCCCCCCCACATAAAAGCCCCTCTTCAACTCCCTCTGTGTCCTAGATACCCACCCCTTAGCTCAGCACCACCCCCTGGACTTTGGGGTAAATGTGTTTGTGTAGATGGACCAGCCTGTGGATGCACCTCCGATCCCCAACGCACAGCAAGATCCCAGTAACAGAATCCCTGTCACCTCACGCCCCAGGAAGAGGACGTTCGGCCCATTGTGGCTAGCCTAACCTTCCCCCTTGTGAAATGGTGCTGCGGGCTCCTCAGGATCTGCCCCCGAATGGCCCTCATTAAATCCCCCCTTTCCTGTGGAGACCTCTCTTCCCTGATACCCCATCATTCTGCAGGACCTCATCCCTACTTCTACTTCTGTTATTTGTGCCAACGTGAATAATGACGTCTGGCTGATCACCCTACCCCTTGAGAAGGTTCTACAGCCACTCTGAGACATCCTGGACCCTGGTGCCTGGGAGACAACACACCATCCTGGATTCCCATCAGCACCCACAGAATCCCCTGTCTCTGTCCCCCTAACTATCGAGTCTACTATCACTAAGATCCTGTCTCCCTTTCCCGTTTCCCGCTCTGCCCCAGAGCCAGTGGGATTGCCCCCGACCGGGATACTGCTGCTTTCCCCTGAACGGTAACCCCCCCCCCCCCCCAACCACCCCCAACAGGTTCCCAAACGGGATACTTGTTTGCGAGGGGAATGGCCACAGGGGATTCCTGCCCTAACTGCCATCTCAGCTGCTGTCAGACTGAAACGGAATGTTAAAAGGACGTTACCGGAGCTTCCCTGGATTTTTAACTGAGCCGCTGCTCTCTGAAACCTCCCGAAACAAAGCCTTATGGCTCACACTGCTGCCAACACATTGTCCAACAGCACGGCTCTCACCCCCCACTCCTTATATGCTTTAGTTAGAGAGGGAGGGAAGGAGGGGGCATAGATTTGAGGGAGGGAGTAAATTTTTTCGGGGGAAGCAGGGCATTACGAGGCTGCGGGGATTGCAGAAACAGATCGCAGGGGAAGGAAACTTGGTGAGAGAGGGAACACAGGGATGATGGGATAAAGAGAACATGGGGGAGGGGATACAGACAGCAGGGGGAGGGGGCAAAGGAGATCACAGGGAGGGGACATTGTGGGGAAGGGAGAGCAAGCTGGGAGGGGGAAGAGTGTGTGAGTTGGGGAGAGGAGGGCAGGGGAAGCTGAGAAAGAGCGCGCAAAGAGGGGGAGAAAGGACAGCATGGGGAGGGGGAAGGAGAGTGTGGGGAGGGGGGAAAGGAGAGAGTGGGGACGGAGGAAAGGAGAGTGTGGGGAGGGGGGGAAAGGAGAGAGTGGGGACGGAGGAAAGGAGAGCATGGGGAGGGGGAAAGGAGAGTGTGGGGATGGGGAACGGAGAGCGTGGGGAGAGGGGAAAGGAGAGTGTGGGGACGGGGAAAGGAGAGCATGGGGAGGGGGGAAAGGAGAGCATGGGGACGGGGAAAGGAGAGTGTGGGGAGGGGGGGAAAGGAGAGTGTGGGGAGGGGGGAAAGGAGAGCATGGGGAGGAAGAAGGAGAGTGTGGGGAGGGGAGTCTTGAATGAGTACTTTTCTTCAGTATTTACAAACGAGAGGGACTGTATTGTTGAAGAGGAGAGTGTGAAACGGACTGGTAAGCTCGAAGAGATACTTGTTAGGATGGAAGATGTGTTGGGCATTTTGAACAACTTTGAGATAGACAAGTCCCCTGGGCCTGAAGGGATATATCCGAGGGTTATCTGGGAAGCAAGAGAGGAAATTGCAGAGCCGTTGGCAATGATCTTTTCGTCTTCACTGTCAACGGGGGTGGTACCAGGGGACTGGAGAGTGGCGAATGTTGTGCCCCTGTTCAAAAAAGGGAATAGGGATAACCCCGGGAATTACAGGCCAGTTAGTCTTACTTCGGTGGTAGGCAAAGTAATGGAAGGGGTACTGAGGGATAGGATTTATGAGTATCTGGAAAGACACTGCTTGATTAGGGACAGCCAGCACGGATTTGTGAAGGGTAGGTCTTGCCTTACAAGTCTTATTGAATTCTTTGAGGAGGTGACCAAGCATGAGGATGAGGGTAGAGCAGTGGATGTAGTGTACATGGATTTTAGTAAGGCATTTGATAAAGTTCCCCATGGTAGGCTTATGCGGAAAGTCAGGAGGCATGGGATAGAGGGAAATTTGGCCAGTTGAATAGAAAACTGGCTAACTGGTCGAAGTCAGACAGTAGTGGTAGATGGTAAATATTCAGCCTGGAGCCCAGTTACAATTGGAGTTCGGCAGGGATCAGTTCTGGGTCCTCTGCTGTTTGTAATTTTTATTAATGACTTGGAAGAGGGAGTCAAAGGGTGGGTCAGTAAATTTGCAGATGATACGAAGATTGGTGGAGTTGTGGATAGTGAGGAGGGCTGTTGTCGGCTGCAAAGAGACTTAGATATGATGCAGAGCTTGGCTGAGGAGTGACAGATGGAGTTCAACCCTGTCAAGTGTGAGGTTGTCCATTTTGGAAGGACAAATAAGAATGCGGAATACAGGGTTAACGGTAGGGTTCTTAGTAAGGTGGAGGAGCAGAGGGATCTTGGGGTCTATGTTCATAGATCTTTGAAAGTTGCCACTCAGGTGGATAAAGCTTGTAAGAAGGCCTATGGTGTATTAGCGTTCATTAGCAGAGGGATTGAATTCAAGAGTCGTGAAGTGATGTTGTAGCTGTACAGGACCTTGGTTAGGCCACATTTGGAGTACTGTGTGCAGTTTTGGTCGCCTCACTTTAGGAAAGATGTGGAAGCTTTGGAGAGGGTGCAGAGAAGATTTACCAGGATGTTGCCTGGAATGGAGAATAGGTCGTACGAGGATAGGTTGAGAGTGCGAGGCCTTTTCTCATTGGAACGGCGAAGGATGAGGGATGACTTGATAGAGGTTTATAAGATGATCAGAGGAATAGATAGAGTAGACAGTCAGAAACTTTTTCCCCGGGTACAACAGAGTGTTACAAGGGGACATAAATTTAAGGTGAAGGGTGGAAGGTATAGCGGGTATGTCAGGGGTAGGTTCTTTACCCAGAGAGTGGTGGGGGCATGGAATGTGCTGCCTGTGGGAGTGGTAGAGTCAGAATCATTGGCGACCTTTAAGCGGAAATTGGATAGGTACATGGATGGGTGCTTAAGCTAGGACAAATGTTCGGCACAACATCGTGGGCCGAAGGGCCTGTTCTGTGCTGTATTGTTCTATGTTCTATATTCTCTGAAAGGACAGCGTGGGGAGGGGGAAGGAGAGAGTGAGGAGGGGGAAAGGAGAGCGTGGGGGGTGAAAGGAGAACGTGGGGGGTGAAGGGAGAGTGTGGGGAGGGGGGAAAGGAGAGCGTTGTGGGTGAAAGGAGAGCGTGGGGGGGGGAAGGAGAGTGTGGGGTGGGGGAAAGGAGAGTGTGGGGAGGGCGAAAGGAGAGAGTGAGGAGGGGGAAAAGAGTGAGTGGGGCGGGGGAAAGGAGAGCGTGGGGATGGGGAAAGGAGAGCGTGGGGGGTGAAAGGAGAGCGTGGGGGCAAGGAGAATGTGGGGAGCGGGGAAAGGAGAGTGTAGTAAGGGTGAAAAGGCGAGAGGGAGAAAGGAGAATGTGGGGAGAGAGAGAAAGGAGAATGTGGGGAGCGGGGAAAGGAGAGTGTAGTAAGGGTGAAAAGGGGAGAGGGAGAAAGGAGAATGTGCTGAGGGGGAAAGGAGAGCATAGGGAGGAGGGAAAGGAGAGTGTGGAGAGGGGGGAAAGGAGAGTGTGGGGAGGGGGAAAGGAGAGTGTGTGGAGGGGGAAAGGAGAGAGTGGGGAAGAGGGAAAGGAGAGTGTGGGGAGGGGGGAAAGGAGAGCGTGGGGTCAGAAAGGAGAGCTTGGAGGGAGAGGAGAGTGTGGGGAGGGGGGAATGGAGTGTGTGGGGAGCAGGAAACAAGAGGGTCCGGTGGCGGTGGGAGGGAAATACAATGAGCGAAGGTGAAATGTAGCAGCCCCCTTGATGCTAAAACATCGGTGATCATGGACAGCTATATCCCCAACAACTTACCCATCAAACAAAAGAGAGCCCAGACAGAAAGGCAGTGGGTCTTGCTACACAAAGAAACCAACAGGAACAAGCCATCCAAACAACGAACAAGAACAAAGAACAAAGAAAATTTACAGCCCAGGAACAGGCCCTTCGGCCCTCCAAGCCTGAGCCAATCCAAATCCACTGTCTAAACCTGTCGCCCGACTCCTAAGCATCTGGATCCCTCTGCTCCCCACCTACTCCTGCAACTGTCCTGACACATCTTAAATGAATCTACCGTGCCTGCCTATACTACCTCTGCTGGCTACGCATTCCAGGCACCTACTTCCATCTGTGTAAAATACTTTCCATGTGTATCCCCTTAAACCTTTCACCTCTCACCTTGAACACATGACCTTTCGTCATTGACCCCCTCACCTTGAGAAAAAGCTTATATCTAGCCACCCTGTCTGTAACCTTCATGGTTTTGTAGACCTCAATCAGGTTTCCCCTCAATCTCTTTTGGTCAAGTCCTAAACTATGAAAGTAACCACCCCAATACACACAAACGAAGCTGCATCAAGACACTATTCAAAAGGGCCACAACACACTGCAGCACACCAGAACTGCAAAAAGAAGAAGAGGAACACCTATACAAGGTATTCGCCAAAAACGGATACCCGCGCAACTTCATCAGCAGATGCCTAAGAGAAAGACCACGGAACGAGGACATACCACAACCAAAAGGACTAGCCGCACTACCATACATTAGGAGCATCTCGGAACTGACTGCCAGACTACTGCGACCCCTAGGACTCATAACGGCACACAAGCCAACAGCCACGCTCAGACAACAACTCACCAGAACAAAGGACCCGATACCCAGCATGAGCAAGACGAATGTAGTGTACAAAATACCATGCAAGGACTGCACTAAACACTATATAGGACAAACAGGAAGACAGCTAACAATCCGCATACATGAACATCAACTAGCCACGAAACGACACGACCAGCTATCCTTAGTAGCCACACACGCAGACATCAAGCAACATGAATTCGACTGGGACAACACTACTATCATAGGGCAAGCCAGACAGAGAACAGCCAGGGAATTCCTAGAAGCATGGCGTTCATCCACAAACTCCATCAACAAACACATCGACCTGGACCCAATATACCGGCCACTACAGCGGACAGCTGAAACTGACAACCGGAAGCGGCAGGGACAGACCACTATAAACACCGGAGGAAACATCAAAGAAGCGCTTCGCAGGAGGCTCCCAAGCACTGATGATGTCGCCTAGCCAGGGGACGAAACGTTTGGTACAAAAACTTCCAGCTCGGCGAACAGAACCACAACAACGAGCACCCGAGCTACAAATCTTTGCACAAACTTTGAATTGACAGTAGAATTTAGTATTAGGAACATCATCAAAAAATTGAAATTGAGCATCAGGTCAATAAGAGTGTCAAAGAATAGACAATGATAATAGATTGGCAGCTGATGGAAAACTTTGGTGATTATGCAAATCAGATAATGGTAATAAAACAAGGACTAATTCTGTCCCAAAATTGCAAACGTAGGTCGTACACACCAAGCTGAGGTAATAAATGAGAAATTAAGATTTGTTTTATGGGGATAAATAAGATGGGACAGCCACAGGGAGAGCTGTGGGAGCAGAGTCCCTGTGTATATTTAAGACTGTGGGAGAGAGATCCTTGTGGGAGCTAATTACTGCAGATGCTGGGATCTGTACTGAAAACAAAAAATGCTGGAAATCACAGCGGGTCAGACAGCATCCATGGAGAGAGGGCAGGCTAATGCTATAAGTTTATCTCCATCAGAGATAGATCGGTGATCAGTCAGGGAATCAAGGGTTACAGGGAAAGGGCAGGAAAGTGGCTGTGAGGGATGTTGGATCAGCCACATCACCATGAATTGTGGAAAAGGCTGGAGCGGCCAAATAAATGGCAGGTCCGAGGGGAGCACTGAGGATCAAAGGGAGCTTGGTGTACAAGTCCATAGATCGTTGAAGCTGTTAGCACAGGTAGACAGGATGGTTAAGAAGGCGTACGGGATGCTAGTCTTCATTAGCCAGTGATGAGAATATCGAATCTCGAACACAGAATCTGAAGAGACCCCAGAATGTTGCTATCTTATAAATGAGGCCTTCCTGAGGAAATGGAGACCATCACACATTCAGGCGGATGGGAAATGGGCAGCAGGTCATCAAGTTGTATTCCCGGTGGGATTTGGAAAGGAAATGTTGTGGATATAAATTAGCAGGAGGAGGTTATTTGGGAGTAAGGAGAACTCATGTCAAAATCCAACAACATTTTCATTGTCCTGGACTGTGTAAAGATGTAGTCGAATTTTGGAGGACATTTCATATGCATCAGGAAATTGGAAACTTTCAGGCAGTGATAAAGCCAGCAATTTTATTATCAATTCCTTCATTTGCGGAACATTTTACAAGGGTGTTAATTGATTGGGTAGTGTTGGACCAAAATTAATAAAATTCACATTTAGAAGTAAGTAAATCAAAAGTATTAAATCAAAACCTATTGGGAGGGTCAGCGTGATTGTGCCCCTAACCGTGGAACTTGACCAGGCCGTCCCTCCTTGAACATCAGGTACAGCAGTTTTTATAGTCTGGATGGCGCGGACAACAAAAGACCGCGAAAGGTGGTGTCTTGTGTTCTGTCCATGCACACGCAGAGATCGCCATTGTGTTCTGTAAGTATTTCTTGTTTAGTTCGTTCCTGTTTTCAGTTCCCCCCTTGTGGTCCGAGACATGCAGGAGCATGATGAACAGACCAACACCATCCAGTAATAATCAGTGGGGTAGGATTATAATCATGAAACTGTTGCCCTTCCTGCTGGATATTATCAGCCTCCAGGCAGGTGTGATCCAATTGGTCAGTTATATTGTCTGAGGTATTCGGAATGTATGTGCCGCACTAGGCCCCAATAACAGCACAGGGGCCACCTTGTGCCACTCACAAATAGTCAAGGGCCAAACGGTTCGACAACACAACAGCACGGGTGGCAATGACCTCAGCCGACACCTCGGAGATGGCCGTGCTTACCGCTGCAAAGCCATCGGCAGTCTCATTAGCCAGCCTTTCCAAGGTGGAGGCCATATTGCTCAGTTCCCTAGCAGCCTTAGCACTCCCATAGGCGGGGAAGGTGAACATACGGAATCGCTCGGTCCCAGTGATGGACTGTTTGGATTGAGGTGGATGCAGTTTGGGATGAACACGGTGGGAACTGTAATGGTGAACAAAAGGCAGCACATAGGCAAGGGAGCAAGATCCAGACCAATATGGAGAGTTGCTGGTTCCGGCATTCCACCCTGATGTGCGATTACATTTAAAACAAATCGCCCCTGTGGTCCTTCCTTCACCCGCGGTGTTTGTGAGGGTCAGAGCCAGAGGGGTGTATGTTAAAGGATGTAGTGAGGCTGGAACCAACCTTGATAGTTTTGCATGTTATAACCCGTGGTCTCCCAGGTGACCTCATCATTGGCAGCAGAAATGGTCTGGTCAGGGCCTCGCATGAATGACCCGAGAGATTCTCTGTCAGACCTAACCCCCGCCCATCCCCCAAATGGATAAATGTGAGGGTCTGTTCTGGTCCAATCACCATTCCACCGTTTTGGATTTATTAAACGGAATGGGACTCAGGGGAATCCCCCCAATAGAGTGTGTAGGGATTCGAGTACACGCCCAGCATTTCGAGATGTTATTTTGCTGTGTGTGCTGAAAGAACATGGTTAGGTCTGTATTAACATGGAACCCCGCGCCTACTCCGGTGAACAGGACCGAGGGTTGCACAATCCATTTGGTGCTGCCCCCCAGTGGCTACCAGGCAAAGGGTGAAGGCAACAATAAACAGGACCATCCCGGAGCTTCCCGAGCGGAGCTATACAATGGGCCAAAGGCTGTACCGCCCGCACACAACAGCCCACGCTCTCGGACCGGTCACAACAACTGCGCACACACACACGTCGTCCGCAGGTCTCGACAGGAGTCAGTCTGAAAAGAAAGCAGAGGGTGAGGATGATCAACCAGTGTCTGGATATTTCTTCAGTTGTGGCCAGTGTTTCCAGACTCCCCCTTCCCTCGCATGTCAATACAGGTGGGTGTGTCACCACTAATGATAACATCAGAGGGACCATTCTACTGAGGGGCGAAGCCTAGTTTAACGGGGAGAGTCTTAACCATCACCTTCCTACCCACCGATGGGACCTCCGCACAATCCTCCAATTGCCTCTGTTCATCCTGCCCCCCTCCTGTTTGTCCCGAACTGTTTTCCACATCCCCTTCAGCTGGGTGCTCAGTTCGAGCACATAGCGATGTATTCTATCGCAGCGAGGGCCTGCATCGGAACCCTCCCATGATGATGGAATCGGGCAGTTACATTGCCCAACCTGTCATCGACTCGTAAGGGGTCAAACCATTTGACCCGCTTGTGGTGGACTGGAGTCACGAGTCTAGCAGGCAGGACCTCAGGCCAGCGTTTGTCAGAGTCCTGCATGGCCTTAGCAAGGGAGGGTTTAAGAGTCCTGTTCATTCGCCCCACCATGCCTGAACTTTGTGGATGGGAGGGTGTGTGAAATTTCGGTTTAATGCCCATCAGCTGACATGTAGTTTTTACAACACTTCTAGAGAAATGGGTCCCCGGTGGAAGCCCATCTGGGATGGCACCCCCCTCCCACTCCCAACCTGGGAATCCCCTCCTCAGCTACAACCCTTGCCACAGCGTTAGCTGATCAGTTCTGGGTAGGGTAGGCCCGACCCACCTGGTAAATTGTTCAATAATCACAAGGCAATCCCCCTTCCCATGGGGTTGGGGAAGAGGTCCTGTAAAATCCATCTGTAACTGCCCCCAGAGTCCCTTTGGGCGTGGCTGGGGCCCCATTCTAATTTCAATGGGCCAGCCTGGGTTGTACTGGGCAGAGGTCAACACAGCGGTGACAAAATCGAACGATATCTCTGCCCATACCCTTCTCCAACCATTCCTTCCCAATGTTGGTTATCATAGCATCCCGCCCCCACCTGGGAAACGCCATGGTGCAATCACATCCTATCCCCACTTTCACCTCACCCCAGCCTCTCTGACTCTCTCTGTGTCTGACCCCATTGTGTTTAAAGTGATACAATGCCACCCTCTGCTGGTCTCCCTGCGCCACTGCACAAGCGGCAGGTTGTTGTTTCTGTCGGGACAATTTGCTCCTGCCCCAGTCCATTCCATTGTCTGTAAACTGCAGGCCCTGTTCCCTGTCCAAATCGATCCAAGCAATAACAAGCCCCCCGGCCCTGACTTTGCACCCTCCTGACTTTACCGACCCCTGACTTTCCCCTTCACCCCCCAATCTGTGCCACCGTGCCACCGTGGGCGGCACGGTGGCACAGTGGTTAGCCCTGCTGCCTCACAGCGCCAGAGACCCGGGTTCAGTTCCCGCCTCAGGCGACTGACTGTGTGGAGTTTGCATGTTCTCCCCGTGTCTGCGTGGGTTTCCTCCGGATGCTCCGGTTTCCTCCCACAGTCCAAAGATGTGCAGGTCAGGTGAATTGGCCGTAGTGTTAGGTAAGGGATAAATGTAGGGGTATGGGTGGGCTGTGCTTCGGCGGGTCGGTGTGGACTTGTTGGGCCGAAGGGCTTGTTTCCACACTGTAAGGAATCTAATCTAATCTAATCTAATCTAATCTTACCTGTGCTGATTGGGGCACCCATGGGGGCAGAGGTACAAAAATGGGGGTATGGGAACACAATTGCCCTCATTGAGTAACCCCCGCACCTTGTTTAGATGCCCCTACCCAAGTTGTACATCCACCCCAATTATGTGACCCCCTGTCCCAGTTTTCACCCCTGCATTCCCCCCCGATTGTTCAGTGCCCTTTTTGTGCCGACCCTCCCCCTCCATTAGCCCCCCACATAAAAGCCCCTCTTCAACTCCCTCCGTGTCCTAGATACACACTCTCTCTCTCAGCACCACACCCTGGACTTTGGGGCTAAATGTTTTTGTGTAGATGGACAGCCTGTGGTTGCACCTCCGACCCCAACGCACAGCAAGATCCCATTCACAGAATCCCTGTCACCTCACGCCCCAGGAAGAGGACGTTCGGCCCATTGTGGCTAGCCTAACCTTCCCCCTTGTGAAATGGTGCTGTGGGCTCCTCAGGATCTGCCCTGAATGGCCCTCATTAAATCCCCCCTTTCCTGTGGAGACCTCTCATCCCTGATCCCCCATAATTCTGCAGGACCTCATCTGCAGGACTCTACTCCAGTCCCCTGTATAATTGAAGGGTAACCTCCCTACTTTTGTATTCAGTTCTCTAAACAATAATATCCTATGAGTTTCCCTGATTACTTGTTGTACCAGCAATCTTTACCTTTTGTAATTCATGCACTCGTACACCCAGATCCCTCTGCATCTCAGAGCTCTACTCTGAGGTAATACGGTGGCTCAGTGGTTAGCACTGTTGCTTCGCAGTGCCGGGGACCTGGGATTAATTCCAACCCTCCACGTACCGTCTGTGTGCAGTTTGCATATTCTCCCCGTGTCTGTGTGTATGTCCTCTGGGCGCTCCGGTTTCCTCCCACAGTCCAAAGATGTGCAGGTTTGAGTGGATTGACCATGCTAAATTGCCCCATAGTGTCTAGGTGGATTAGACATGGGAAAAGCAGGGATATAGAGTTCGAGTAGGGGGTGGGTATAGATGGGATTCTCTTCAGAGGGTCGGTGTGGACTCAGGCTGAATGGCCTGATTCCACACTGTAGGGATTCCACACAACGTAAGCACAATTCCAATCTAATGGAACTGGGTCCGAATCAATGGAATGTCGGTAAGTGAGAGCCAATGTGCCAACTACCTCACTTCTATTGGACCCAAAGGATGGTGTCCATCTGGATCCTGGGGATTTTCAGTCCACAATTCCAAATATCTTTATTGGAAATATCTTTAATTCCACCCTACATGACATTTCCTGATTTGTCTCTATTTCTGGGATCTAACATTTCTCCCTAAAATGAAGACCAGCATTTACATACCACCTTCTCCACGCTACTGTTAACTCTGCTTTCCCTCCACAGATGCTGCCAGACCTGCTGAGTTCTTCCATCAATTGCTGCTTTTGCTGAAGGCAAAATGATTGTCCAATTCCCTTCCCACCTCCTTCTTTCCCCAGCCTCACTTTTTGATGGACCATCGTTCACTTTCTTAACTCCTTTCCTTTTTAACCATCTATAGATGCACTTGCGAAAACTTCTGATACTTCTAGAAATGTATCCCTTCCTATTAATCTCTCAATATTTCTTTGCTGGTTTTCTTTGTATCCTTTCCAATCTCCCAAAGTGCCAGCAAACTCTGGACAATTCCATGCTTTCCTCTTTAAGATAGAAACATTTTGAATTTTTCTTTTCTGCTTCATAAAACCAGAAAATGCAGCTCAACCCAGCCCCCCTGCCCCAACACACAAACTGGAGAATGGGACACCTTTCTCAATATTATAAGAGTACATTCCAGAGAATACAGGCAGGTCAGTTTAACACCAGGGCTGTGTACACTTGGAATAACCCTCCCCATTTGGGGAGGGTGGGTCTGTTTAAGGAGAGTCAGTGTGGGTTTCAAATTAAACAAATATGACTGTGCCTGATGAAAGAAAATAAATGATTGATGCAGGTACGGCTGTGCCAAGTGTTTCACAAATTATTACCTGAGAGGCTGGTGAAAAACTGAAGCTATTGTAATACATTGCAGAAGGCCACCATGGAGAAAGACTGCATTCGGACAGAAACGTGCTGTGATCATTAATCACTGTAACTGGCAGCCAGCAGAGTGGAAGCCATGTTGCTTTTATTGCAAGGCTCAGTATTTTATTCTTGTTTTATATATATTTATATATGAATGCATTTGACATTCAATACCGAGAAAAAATGTCACCATTTTCTTTGCAACAATTTTGGATTTGGCAGAGAGTGTGAGGATGATACCAGTGAACAGCATTGGGCCCAGGCAGGCCATTATTAATATTAGCAGGAAATAGCAGAAAGTGGAGGATGGAATTGAACAGATTTAACGATCGAGTGATGGAGTCTGGTGTAATAGGCCAAAGAGAGGTAACAGCGATCGAACTACAGAGTAGAGACTGCTGTCACTGGAAATTTGAAACATAACCTCAGTAGGTCTGGCAGCATCTGTGATGAGAGAACCAGAACCCAATTCTCCCACACCAGTCTTTGAGCCATCAATGGCTCTCCCTAATCTGATTGGCTCTGTGCCAATTAACACTTGGCATCGATATTAATCCTGATGTCTGAGGTTTCAGCTTCTTCATTCGACACCGAGCTCCTGACAGTGACCAGGTTGAACCTTGTTTCTTGCCTGGTATATTTGCTTGTACCTACATGCATCCTGCCCATCCCATTGCAGACTTGTCTTTAGCCCTGACCATAGACCCTGAACCCCAGCACGGGAAGGGAACACAGCCTCCTGGACTCACGTTCGGTGACGATCCCTGTGAGACCCCGACTACAATTCTATTGCTCTCCGTTTCTCCCACTTGATTGGCTTTCGGTTCCTCTGGTGTCACAGTTGTTACTCTTGCCAAAGAGTGAGGTTCCTGTTCTGCGGCTGTCTGTGTCCCTGTCCATACCTCACTCATAATCACACTCTCCTGTCTCTGAGCACTGACCAAAATCAGACAATCCAACCCTCCAAGTTGCGACGTCCTCTTGGTGCAAGTTATCCAACGGCTCTTCCCCCCGAGCCAGGGCAGTGTCTATATGCCAACCTCCAGCTCATGTGCTCATATTCTTCTGACCTAAACTGAACATGCACAGACACTCCTACACACACACACACACACACATAAACACACACACACTCCTATGTACACACACACAGTTGTACATAACACATGTGCACTCACACACATGAACACTCCTACACACACACACACATACACACACCCATGGACTCATGTACTCCGACACACACACACTCCTACACACACACATGGACTTATGTACTCCGACACACACACATTCCTACACACAAATACACGCAGGCACGCTCTCCTACATGCAAACACTCACACATGCACTCTCTCACAGACTTGTATCCCTTTACACACACCAACACACACTCTCTCTCACGCACTCACATCCCCCTCCCCCCCACCCCCAAACACAGAGAAGTTTGTGGAGTGATTTTGTAATGGCAGGGTTACATTGTACTTTGCTCAAAACCTGCATGAATCCATGTAAGATTCTGTTAATTCATTTTTTCAAGATTAGAATCAGTCTAAACATGGCACAGACATCAGCACACATGGGTGCTAACACTTACAATACATTATCTGGGCTGACACCAATTGTTAAAGTTCACCTGAGAATGTAACTTTTTAAAAAAGTTTTGCGATTTACATATGAAAGAAGTGAAACTAACATGGTCATTCTAACAGATGAGAGACTTAACAAACAGTCAAGGCATTTTTCAATGTATAATTTCAGTTACATCGCATTGGAAACTTTTGCTATGAATTCTGTGTCCTACAAGTCTGTACTCCACAACCATCTGATGAAGGAGCAGCGCTCTGAAAGCTAGTGCTTCCAAATAAACCTGTTGGACTATAACCCATGTTGTGTGATTTTTAATTGTGTACACGTCAGTTCAACACCAGCATCTCCAAACCATCCTTTCCTATCCATGTATTTGTGCAAATGCCTTTCAGATGTTGTTAACACACCTGCCTCTCAACACTTCTTTTTAAAATTAGATTCCCTTCAGCGTACAAATAGGCCCTTCGGCTCGACAAGTCCATACCAACCCCCCGAAGAGTAACCCACCCAGACCCATCTCCCTCTGACTAACGCACCTATCACAATGGGCAACTTAGCATGGCCAATTCACCTGACTTGCACATCTTTGGACTGTGAGAGGAAGCCCATGCAGACACGGGGAGAATGTGCAAACTCCACACAGACAGTCGCTCAAGTAGGGAATCGAGCCCAGTCCCTGGCGCTCTCAGGCTGCAGTGCTAACCACAGAGCCACTGTGCAGCCCCACTCTGCTGGCAGCTCATTCTATATGCGTACCACGCTCTGTTTAAAAAAAGTTATCCCTCAGGTTCCCTTTTATTCTTTCCCCACTAACCTTTTACTGATGCCCTCTAGTCCTCAATTGCCCAACTCGATGTAAACGAGACTGTGTGCATTGACCCAATCCATGCTGATCATGATCTTATACATCTGTACAAGTTCACCCCCACCACACCAGTCTGCAATGCTTTAAAGAATAAAGTTTTAGCCTGTCCAAACTCTCCTGAAAACTCAGACTGTTGAGTCCAGGTAACATCCTTGTAAATTTCTTCTGCGCTCTTTCGAGTTTAATAACATCCTTCCTATAGCAAGGTGAGCAAAACTGTACACAATACTCCAAGTGTGGCCTCACCAACGTCCTGTATAACTGCAGCATAACTTCCGAAACTCGAAACTCAGTGCCCTGACTGATGAAGGCCAGTGTGCCAAAAGCCTTCTTCCCTGCCCTGTCTAACTAGGACTCCACTGAGGGAGAACTGTGCACCTCAACTCCAAGGTCCCTCTCTCCCACTACACTCCTTAAGGCCCTACCATCCACTATGAAACTCCTCCCATGATTTGACTTTCCAAAAGGCAAGATCACATCGTTATCAATATTAAACTCCATTTGCCATTTCTCAGCCCACCTTCCCAGCTGATCAAGGTCCTGCTGCAATTTCTGATACCCTTCCTCACTGTCCATGAATCTGCCTGTTTTAGTGTCATCAGTAAACTTACTAATCAGGCCCTTGTACATTCTCCTCCAAAACATTGATATCGATAACAAACAGCAATGGGCCCAGCTCCGACCCCTGAGGCATTCCAGTCTGACAAGCATCCTTCCACTATTACCCTCTGCTTCCTGCCACCAAGCCAATTGTGTATCCAGCTCCCCCTGGATTCCATACGATCTAATCTTCCAGAGCACCCTCCCTTGTGGAACCTTATCAAAGGCTTTCCTGAAATCCATATGGATTACGTCTTCTGCCCTGCCCTTGTCAACTTTCCTGGTCACTTCATCAAAGAACACCAATAAATCTGTGAGGCACGGTCTCCCATTCACAACGCCGTGCTCACTACTCCAAATCAAACCCTGATTTTCCAAATGCATGTATTTCTTATCTCTCAGAGTCTTCTCAAGTAACTTACCCACCCCAGATGTTAGATTTACTGGTCGATAGTTTACACGTTTATTTCTGTAGCCCTTCTTGAATAATGGCACAATATTCGCTCCCCTCCAGTTTTCAAGGACCTCACCCGTGGTTAACGATGATGCTAAAATATCAGCCAGGGCCCCTGCAATTTCTTCTCTCGCCTCTCACAGTGTTTATCGATATATTTGTCAGGACCAGGAGATTTATCGCCCTTCTCCAGTAAATTCCGATATCCTCCATGTACCTCCAGGGGTTCTCGAGATCCCAGCTGCCTGTATCTGAGCCATGCCGATATTTTTCCAGGTGAAAGCCTCAATATCTCTTGTCATCCAGGATTTCCTATTCCTGCCACCCAATCCTTTCACCCTCACAGGAACATACACACCTTGTACTCCAGCAATCTCCCTTTTAAAGGCCTCCCACTTGCCGGAGTTCCCTGAACCTGCAAACAAACTGCTCCAGTCAACCCGTGTAAGTTCCTGTCTAATTCCATCAGACTTCACCTTCGCCCAATTCAGAACTTGAACCTGTGGATCAGTTTGGTCCCTCTGCATAACTATCGTGAAATGAATGGAACCATGGTCACTGGTCACAAAGTGTTTCCCCACTGCTCTATGTTCTGTGTCCCCTCTGTGACCTGTCCTGCCCCATTTCCCAAAAGGAGTTCGAGGTTTGTCCCTTCCTGAGTAGAGCCCTCGATATACTGCTTGGGGAAACCTTCCTGAATGTACTTAACAAATCCCATCCCATCTCAGCCCTTAACGCTATGGCATTCCCAGTCTATGATGGAAAATAAAATCTATGCCAATCCTATTGCTCCTGCAAGTCTCCCCAGTCTCCCTGCATATTTGTTCCTCTAATTCCTGTTGACTGTTTGGGTTCCTATAGTGCGACCCCAATAACATCACCAACCCCTTCCTATTTCCTAGCTCTACCCACAAAGCATCACTGGATGACCCTTCAGTTATTTCATCTCTGTTTACTGCTGTGATCAAAAATGTATGTTCCTCCCCTCCATCCACCCCCTCTGTCCCACCTAAAGCACCAGTACCCTGGTACGTTAAGCTGCCAGTCCTGTCCCTCCCTTAGCCATGTTTCTGTAACGGGTACAATCTCCCAATTCCATGTACCTATCCACTCCCTGAGTTCATCAGCCTTCCCGGTCAGCCCTCTTGCATGGAAACAGATGCAATTTAATCCACTAGGTATTCCTCGCTCCCTGTCACCTTCCAGTCTGACCTGTCTCTTCAAATTCCTCTTTCTGATTACTGTACCTCGTTGAGCCTCACATTTGCCTCCCTGCTGTTGGGGATCCCACCCCCCTGCCAATCTAGTTTATACCTCCCTTGGATAATGAGCAAACCTGGCCACCAAGATATTGGTCCCCTTCCAGTTCAGGTGTAACCTGTCCATCTTAGACAGGTCACCTCTGCCCCAGAAAAGATCCTAATGATCTCCAACTCTGAATCCCTGCCCCTTGCACCAATTCTTTAGCAACACATCCATCTGCCGTATCCTCCTGTCCTTCCCCTCACTAGCACGTGGCATTGGAAGTAATCAGGAGATTATCACCAACGAGCTCTTGGTTTTTAACGCTCTACCCTGCACTCTATAATCATTCTGCAGGACCTCATCCCTACTTCTACCTCTGTTATTTGTGCCAACGTGAATAATGACGTCTGGCTGATCACCCTACCCCTTGAGAAGGTTCTACAGCCACTCTGAGACATCCTGGACCCTGGTGCCTGGGAGACAACACACCATCCTGGATTCCCATCAGCACCAACAGAATCCCCTGTCTCTGTCCCCCTAACTATCGAGTCTGCTATCACTAAGGTCCTGTTTCCCTTTCCCGTTTCCCGCTCTGCCCCAGAGCCAGTGGGATTGTCCCCGACCGGGATACTGCTGCTTTCCCCTGAACGGTAACACACCCACCCCACCCGCCCCCAACAGGTTCCCAAACGGGATACTTGTTTGCGAGGGGAATGGCCACAGGGGATTCCTGCCCTAACTGCCATTTCAGCTGCTGTCAGACTGAAACGGAATGTTAAAAGGACGTTACTGGAGCTTCCCTGGATTTGTAACTGAGCCGCTGCTCTCTGAAACCTCCCGAACCAAAGCCTTACGGCTCACACTGCTGCCAACACATTGTCCAACAGCACGGCTCTCTCCCCCCACTCCTTATATGCTTTAGTTAGAGAGGGAGGGAAGGAAGGGGCATAAATTTGAGGGAGGGAGTAAACATTTTCGGTGGAAGCAGGGCATTACGAGGCTGCGGGGATTGCAGAAACAGATCGTGGGGGAAGGAAACTTGGGTGAGAGAGGGAACACAGGGATGATGGGATAAAGAGAACATGGGGAGGGGAGACAGGCAGCAGGGGGAGGGGGCAAAGGAGATCACAGGGAGGGGACATTGTGGGGAAGGGAGAGCATGCTGGGAGGGGGAAGAGTGTGTGAGTTGGGGAGAGTAGGGCAGTGGAAGCTGAAAAAGAGCGCGCAAAGAGGGGGAGAAAGGACAGCATGGGGAGGGGGAAGGAGAGTGTGGGGACGGGGAAAGGAGAGCATGGGGAGGTGGGAAAGGAGAGTGTGGGGACGGGGAAAGGAGAGAGTGGGGAGAGGGAAAAGGAGAACATGGCGAGAGGGAAGGATAGTGTAGGGAGGGTGGTCTTGAATGAGTACTTTTCTTCAGTATTTACAAACGAGAGGGACCGTATTGTTGAAGAGGAGAGTGTGAAACGGACTGGTAAGCTCGAAGAGATACTTGTTAGGAAGGAAGATGTGTTGGGCATTTTGAACATCTTGAGGATAGACAAGTCCCCCCGGCCTGACAGGATATATCCTAGGATTATGTGGGAAGCAAGAGAGGAAATTGCAGAGCCGTTGGCAATGATCTTTTTGTCTTCACTGTCAACGGGAGTGGTACCAGGGGACTGGAGAGTGGCGAATGTTGTGCCCCTGTTTAAAAAAGGGAATAGGGATAACCCCGGGAATTACAGACCAGTTAGTCTTACTTCGGTGGTAGGCAAAGTAATGGAAGGGGTACTGAGGGATAGGATTTATGCGTATCTGGAAAGACACTGCTTAATTAGGGACAGCCAGCACAGATTTGTGAAGGGTAGGTCTTGCCTTACAAATCTTATTGAATTCTTTGAGGAGGTGACCAAGCATGTGGATGAGGGTAGAGCAGCGGATGTAGTGTACATGGATTTTTAGTAAGGCATTTGATAAGGTACCCCATGGTAGGCTAATGCGGAAAGTCAGGAGGCATGGGATAGAGGGAGATTTGGCCAGTTGGATAGAAAACTGGCTAACCGGTCGAAGTCAGAGAGTGGTGGTAGATGGTAAATATTCAGCCTGGAGCCCAGTTATAAATGGAGTTCGGCAGGGATCAGTTGTGGGTCCTCTGCTGTTAATAATTTTTATTAATGACTTGGAAGAGGGAGTCGAAGGGTGGGTCAGTAAATTTGCAGATGATACGAAGATTGGTGGAGTTGTGGATAGTGAGGAGGGCTATTGTTGGCTGCAAAGAGACTGAGATACAATGCAGAGCTGGGCTGAGGAGTGGCAGTTGGAGTTCAACCCTGTCAAGTGTGAGGTTGTCCATTTTGGAAGGACAAATAAGAATGCAGAATACAGGGCTAACGGTAGGGTTCTTAGCAAGGTGGAGGAGCAGAGGGATCTTGGGGTCTATGTTCATAGATCTTTGAAAGTTGCCACACAGGGGGATAGAGCTTGTAAGAAGGCCTATGGTGTATTAGCGTTCATTAGCAGAGGGATTGAATTCAAGAGTCGTGAAGTGATGTTGCAGCTGTACAGGACCTTGGTAAGGCCACATTTGCAGTACTGTGTGCAGTTTTGGTCGCCTCACTTTAGAAAAGATGTGGAAGCTTTGGAGAGGGTGCAGAGAAGATTTACCAGGATGTTGCCTGGAATAGAGAATAGGTCGTACTAGGCCTTTACTCATTGGAACGGCGAAGGATGAGGGGTGACTTGACAGAGGTTTATAAGATGATCAGAGGAACAGATAGAGTAGACATTCAGTACTCCAAGCCTGAGCCAATCCAAATCCACTGTCTAAACCTGTCGCCCGACTCCTAAGCATCTGTATCCCTCTACTCTCCACCTACTCCTGCAACTGTCCAGATGCATCTTAAATGAATCTACCGTGCCTGCCTATACTACCGCTGCTGGCAATGCATTCCAGGCACCTACTTCCATCTGTGTAAAATACTTTCCATGTGTATCCCCTTAAACCTTTCACCTCTCACCTTGAACACATGACCTCTCGTCATTGACCCCCTCACCTTGAGAAAACGCTTATATCTATCCACCCTGTCTGTAACCTTCATGGTTTTGTAGACCTCAATCAGGTTCCCCCTCAATCTCTTTTTTCGAATGAAAACAATCCTTACCCAATCAACCTCACTTCATAGCTCGCACCTTCCATACCAGGCAACATCCTCGTAAACCCTCTCTGCACCCTCTCCAAAGGGTTCACATCCTTTTGGTAATGTGGGGACCAGAAGTGTACACAGTATTGTAAACGCGGCCGAAACAAAGTCTTGTGCAATTTTAAAATGACCTACCAGCTCTTATACTCAATACCCTGTCCAATGAAGGCAAGCATACCATATGCCTTCTTGACCACTCTATCTACATGTGCAGCTACCTTCAGGGTACAATGGATCTGAATTCCCAGATCTCTCTGCTCATCATCTTTTCCCAAGGCTGTTCTGTTTACAGTCTAGTTTGCTCGAGACTTAGACTTCCCATCACCTCATATTTGCCTGGATTGAACACCACCTGACACTTCTCCGCTCAACTCTCCAGTCTGTCTATATTCTCTTGTATTCTTTGACAGACCCCTATGCTTTCTGCTCCTCCACCAATCGTCGTTTCTTCTGCAAACTTATTGAACAGACCAACAATGCCCTCTTCCAGATCATTTATGTATATCGCCATCAACAGTGGCCCAGCACTGATCCCTGTGGAACAGAACAGTCACCTTTTTCCATTTCGAGAATCTCCCTTCAACTACTAGTCTCTATCTCTTGTTGCTCAACCAGTTCTTTGTCCACCTAGTGAGAACACCTACTCCAGTAGCTTCCCCACCTCTGACATCAGGCTCACTGGTCTGTAGTTATCTGGAATATCCCTACTACACTTCATGCACAGGGGGACAACATGAGCACTCTCCAGTCCTCCGGCAGTTCTCCTGTGTTAAGGATGCGACAAAGCTATCTGTTAGGGCCCCAGCTATTTCCTCTCTCGCCTCCCTCAGCGACCTCGGATAGATCCCATCTGGTCCTTTGGGATTTGTCCACCTTAATATCCTTGAGCCTACCCAATGCTTTTTCCCTCATAACGTCAACGTGATCCAATGTAAATAAACTTCTACCTTTAATCTCAAAATTCATCATGTCCCTCTCCTCATTGAATACTGATGCAAAGTAATCATGGAGAATCTCACCCATTTTCTCAGGTTCGACACACAACCTTCCTTCCTTATGCTTTAGTGGACCAACTCTTTCTCTAGATACCCTCTTGCTTCTTATACATGAAGAAAAGGCCTTGGGAATCTTCTTAATTCTGCTCGCTCAAGTTATTTCATGAGCCCTTTTAGCCCACTTGATTCCTCATTTAAGATTGGTTCCACCCTCCTGATATTCCTCCAAGGCCCATTCTGTTCTTCGCTGCCTAGACCTTATGTACGCTTTCCTTTTCCTCTTGGCTAGTCGCACCATTTCTCCTGTCATCCACAGTTCTGGAATCTTGTCTTTTCTATGCTTTGTTTTCAAAGGGACATGCCTATCCTACATTATCTTCAACCTATCTTTGAAAGCCTCGCACACAGCAAATGTGGACTTCCCTTCAAATAGCTGCTCCCAACCCTCATTTCCCAGCTCCTGTCAAATGTTGATATAATTGGGCTTGGCCCAATTTCGTACTTTTCCCTCGGGACCACTCTCATCTATGTCTGTGATTGACAGTGTTTCAGACGATTAACGGATATTCCGGATTGGTCCGAACTATAGAACTTTATGAAAAACCATCGACCAAGGCACAAACACAGGGTTCACCTGCAGACGGTTTTCTTAAATCTTCTGGAGGCGTTCTGAGGAGACCAGCATGGCAAGGGTCAGAGACCAGCTGACCAACCAGAGACCAGCTGATCACCCAGAGAGAGAGTGAGGGAGAGAGAAACCAGCTTCACAGACCCAGAGACAGAGAGAGATAGAGACACATAGAGAGAGGGAGAGAGAGAGAGTCAGAGAGACAGAGAAGGAGAGAGAGACAGATAGAGACAGAGAGAGACAGTGAGAGAGGTAGAGTGTGAGAGAGAGATAGGGCCAGACAGACAGAGACAGAGCGAGAGAGACAGGGAGACAGAGAGAGTGAGAGGCAGAGAGAGAGACTGCGTTTATCTCCAAGCGACTCAGGACTTAAAGCACCAGTAGGATTACAGAGAGCATGCCTGTAATTAAAGGGTATTGTAACATGTTTCCTGATAAAGACGGGACTGTGTACATTGGTATTGGCTCATGTTTGTACTGATTTGACCGTTTCAGTATTGGTGACACCTGGGCACATTCATTCAGATCATTTCCGTTGGAGTTGTCGAACTTGTTTTAAGGAGGAATTGGACAACATCTTCATCTCTGGAATTATCTCATGATCTTCCACTGAGCTGCCTCCAAAGCAATTATATCACAAAATTGTTTGCAAAACTCCAGCTGAGATTGTTCTTCTGCCTTCTACACTTGCAGCAACACTCCCCGACCTTTATACTCTATTCTGTTTATAATAAATGTCAAAACTCCATTTGCCTTCCTTAGCTGCTGTAGCTGCAATGATCAGAGGGAGGTCAGTGATGTATCTGATGGACAGTGACAGTAAGGGGGAGGTCAGTGGTGTATCTGGATAGACAGTGACAGTAAGGCGGAGGTCAGGGATGTATCTGGATGGACAGTGACAGTAAGTCGGAGGTCAGGGATGTATCTGATGGACAGTGACAGTAAGACGGAGGTCAGTGATATATCTGGATGGACAGTGACAGTAACAGGGAGGTCAGTGATGTATCTGGATGGACAGTGACAGTAAGGGGGAGGTCAGTGATGTATCTGATGGACAGTGACAGTAAGGGGGAGGTCAGTGATGTATCGGATGGACAGTGACAGTAAGGTCAGTGATGTATCTGATGGACAGTGACAGTAAGGGGGAGGTCAGTGATGGATCTGATGGACAGTGACTGTAAGGGGGAGGTCAGTGATGTATCTGATGGACAGTGACAGTAAGGGGGAGGTCAGTGATGTATCTGATGGACAGTGACTGTAAGGGGGAGGTCAGTGATGTATCTGATGGACAGTGACAGTCAGGGGGAGGTCAGTGATGTATCTGATGGACCGTGACAGTACGGGGGAGGTCAGTGATGTATCTGATGGAGAGTAACAGTAAGGGGGAGGTCAGTGATGTCCCCATTGTTGGAGGTCCATCTTGTTCACTGAGACCCCTTCCCTCAGGAAAGGCAGTATGTTGTCCTTACTCCGATCTTCATGTGACTCCAGATCCTGGAAAATTGGAAATGGGGAATAAATGCTGACCTCGTAATAATGTACACATTCAGTGTGTGAGAAGTATCACATTTCACTCAGTGAGTGAAATGTTCTTGTTTAAAGTGGGCTGCTCCTACCCTAGAGTACAGAAGGACAGCTCAGAGACATATTTTCACACTTGGAATGAACTGTCTCGATGCAGCATCAGTTGAAATACTTTGTCAAAAATCACACAACACCAGGTTCTAGTCCAACAAGTTGAACGTGTCCACCCCAGTCAAACACCAGCACCTTCACATCATGAAATAGGGTGTGATCTCGGGATAGGGCTCATGGTGTTTGAGTGGACAGCGTTATTGCTGGCAGATTCCAGATTCTGCTTTTGTTATTCCATTATAATGTAACCCCCCTCTGTAATCAGGATTACACTTGTTATTGTAATGGGTTTGTTCATTTCCAGAAATGTGAAAAACAGCAACAAAGCCGAGCAATGCTGTCACCTCGATCGCCCCAAGGAGCTTCCACACAGTATAAGGCAGCGTCTCTGGGAATGCATCAGCTCAGAGTCTCAAACAAGGAGCTTCTCAGCTACCTGAAGGGACAGATCACCTCGCACATAAAAATGCATCGACCAATTGATCACGTGCAGAAGGTGTTCTACACCATCCTTGCTGTTACTGGCATCCCAGGTATGGCGCTATGACAATTGAACTTGTCTTAATCTGCTGTTGATCTGCTCCCTGGTTTAACCGTTTGAACAATAACACCTCCAGCTCACTGACTGGTCAGCCTTCTCCAGACCCCGGGACAGTGACAGCAATTCACTGAGCAGCATTCTCGGTACAATCCTACACTGACAGAGACTCCCAACTTCACTGCTGCAGCAGCATTTTCTGTTCTCAGTGTTGTGTCATCTGTTCCAGTTTGTTATGGCTTCAAGGTATGAGGAGAGATCAGGCAGGTTAGTTCTGAAGAAGGGTCACTCGACCTGAACTCTGTGCTCTCTCCCACAGATGCTCTAGACCTGCTGCGCTTCTTCTGATTTCATTACGTAAATGAAGCCAGGTTGATCGAGAATTTTGAAGGTTAAGGGATGATCTGAGTGAAGTCCAACAAAATATTAAAAGAAAAACATGAACTGTTTCTACTGGTTGCAGATTTCGAACAAAGGATCATAGTCTGTGAATGGGGCAGAGAGCATTCAGGAGAGATGTCAGAAAGCTCTTCTGTGCACAGAGGGTGGGAAAGGGTGGGAAAGGTTTGGAACTCTCTTACACACACACACACAGTCATGGATGCTGCATCAGTTGGGAATTTTCAATCTCAGATTGCTCTTTTTTTTTGGCAAAGCAAAGGATTTGAAGAATTTGCGCCTTGTTCTGATTTGGAAAGTTTCATCGACCATCGCTTCCGGAAATTCTCTCCTCCTCACACTCTTTGGTCAGGAGATTGAAATGTTGACAGATTGCCCTCCTGGTCCCTCCACATTGAGATGTTGGTGGGTAGATTTACAGTGTAAATATGACAGTAAACCTAAAACTCCCACATTGTCATGAAGGGAGTCCTGCATGCTCTGCTGGACTGCCCTTGTTTAAGATACATGGTGTAGTTGTGTTTGAAATCTCACACAGGTTCTGGTGACCAGTTTTATAATCCTGCCATGGCTAGATCAGGATTAAGTCCAATGTCAGGATCAGCGGATAACTGTTTCTCTGGAGAAGGGGAGAGTTTGGATTATTCACAGTCCAATTGCTAGGCCTATAACTGACTTGGGATGGAGGAACCTAATGGGGTTCTGTCACTTTCCATGCAACCAAAGAAAATCATAAACTTCCTTCTGCTCTTGTAGGAGTGGCTGTGAGCTCAATATCTGAGCTCACTTGCACCCAACCACTCTCAGTCACACAGTGCATGGGAATTTGTTGGTAAAACCTTGTTGTTTCTCTCTGGAATGGGTAGGGGGTATTTCTGATCAATAGTTTGTTGTTTCTTTTCCCATTTGTCTCCCACAGTAAATTTGCTAGCAGTTACAGTCCTTTCCAGGCAAAACTGTGGTGTTTCCCCTTGCACTACCCGTTACCTGGTGTTTATGGCAGCTGCCGATCTGATGGTCATTATTACTGAGGTTATACTGTGGAAATTACCTTTCTATTATTACCCGCAGTCTTTCCTGAACATCACTCCTGTGTGCAGTGTTATTTCGGCACTGTCTTGTGCAGCCACAGACTGCTCTGTCTGGTTCACCGTCACTTTCTCCTTTGACCGATTTGTGACCATTTGTTGTCAGAAGCTGAGAACAAAATATTGCACTGAGAAAGCTGCGACTGTGGTTCTGACAACAACCTGCACATTTTTCTGTCTGAAAAACATCCCCTTCTATTTTGAATATGAGCCTGAGAAGATAATCAACAATGTGCCATTCTACTGTATAACAAAGTTAAGCTACTATACTGAGACTTGGTGGGTGGTATTAGATTGGCTCGATACAATTTTAACCCCTTTACTGCCATTCGCTTTAATTCTGTTGCTCAATGCTCTGACAGTCAGACACATTTTAGTGACCAGTCGAGTCCGGAAGAGGCTGAAGGCTGAGAGCAAAGGAGAGAATCACAGAGACCCAGAGATGGAGAGCAGAAGGAAGGCTGTGATTTTGCTCTTCACCATCTCTGGGATCTTCAACGTCCTCTGGTTAATTGTTGTTGTGAATTTCTTATACTATATCATTCAAGGAATCCATCCTGATGATAACTCACCTTTTCTAGATCACTTCAGTGCAGTTGGTTTCATGCTGCGGAACCTAAGCTGTTGCACGAACACATTTATTTATGCAGCAACATTGTCCCGGTTCAGAGCAAAGATCAGTAACGCAGTAAAATACCTGGTTACACGGATTCATTGCATTGTGAATAAATAAAACTCCTCAGTGAAGCCCACAGGAGGGTCCGACTGTTTCCAAACCATGAAATGATTTTTTTATTCACTCGTGGGATGTGGGTATCACTGACTGAGTCTGTAGTTATCCCCCATGCCGAATTGCCCCTGAGAAGGTAATGCTGAGCTGCCTGTAACACTGATGGAATGACAATATATTTCTAAATCAGGATGGTGAGTGACTCAGAGGGGAATTTGAAGGGGGTGATGTTCCCATCTATCTGCTGCCCTTGTCCTTCGAGGTGGAAGTGCTCGTGGGTTTGGAAGGTGCTGTCTGAGGATCTTTGGTGAATTTCTGCGGTGCACCGTGTAGATGGTAAACACTGCTGCGACTGAGTGTCAGTGATGGAGGGAGGGGATGTCTGGGATGTGGTGCCAACCAAGCGGCTGCTTCATCCTGGATGGTTTTTTTCTGTTGGCAGAAACCAGAACAAACCAGCTGCTTAGTTGGCACCACATCCACAAACACCCACTCCCTCCACCAGTGTTTCTCAGCAGCAGCAGTGTGGACCAGCTACAAGATGCACTGCAGAAATTCACCAAAGGTCTCAGACAGCATCTTCCTAACCCACAAACTCTACCATCCAGAAGGACAAGTGCAGCAGATCGATGAGAACGGAAATCCCTGCACATTCACCTCAAAGCCACTCACCATCCTGACTTGGAAATATATCACCGTCCCTTCACTGGGTCAGAATCCTTGAGCTCCCTCCCTAACAGCATTGTGGGTCTACCTACACCACACGGTCTGCAGCGGTTCAACAAGGCAGCTCACCCCCACACTTTATGGAGGGGCAACTGGGAACAGGCAGCGTTCCCAGCCAGGTCTGGACCAGCGATGCTCACGTCCAGTGAGTGAATAAGACAAAGTGCATGCAGGTAAATGCAGAAACAGCAGTGAATCTGATCAGCACCGTCTTCACTGGGGATGTTAGGGAGGGGCCAGAACTGCTGTTTTAGTCAGAGATCCCCACATCTCATGTACAAAGTAATAATAATTGAGATTGACAGTAGAATTTAGGATTAGGAACATGATCAAAAAATTGAAATTGAGCATCAAGTCAATAAAAGTGTCAAAGAATAGATAATGATAATAGATTGGCAGCTGATGGAAAACTTTGGTGATTTTGCAAATCAGATAATGGTAATAAAACAAGGACTAATTCTGTCCCAAAATTGCAAACGTAGATCGTACACTCCGAGCTGAGGTAATAAATGAGAAATTAAGATTTGTTTTATGGGTGATGAATAAGATGGGAGAATGTGAGGACTGCAGATGCTGGAGATCAGAGCTGAAAATGTGTTGCTGGAAAATCGCAGCAGGTCAGGCAGCATCCAAGGAGCAGTAGAATCAACGTTTCGGGCATGAGCCCTTCTTCAGGAATGAGGAAAGTCAATAAGATGGGATAGCCACAGGGAGAGCTGTGGGAGCAGAGTCCCTGTGTATATTTAAGACTGAGAGAGAGAGATCCTTGTGGGAGCTAATTACTGCAGATGCTGGGATCTGTACTGAAAACAAAAAATGCTGGAAATCACAGCGGGTCGGGCAGCATCCATGGAGAGAGGGCAGGCTAATGCTTTGAGTTTATCTCCATCAGAGATAGATCGGTGATCAGTCGGGGAATCAAGGGTTACAGGGAAAGGGCAGGAAAGTGGCCGTGAGGGATGTTGGATCAGCCACATCACCATGAATGGTGGAACAGGCTGGAGGGGCCAAATAAATGGCAGGTCCGAGGGGAGCACTGAGGATCAAAGGGAGCTTGGTGTACAAGTCCATAGATCCCTGAAGCTGTTAGCACAGATAGACAGGATGGTTAAGATGGTGTACGGGATGCTAGTCTTCATTAGCCAGCGATTAGAATATCGAATACAGAACACAGAATCTGAAGAGACCCCAGAATGTTGCTATCTTATAAATGAGGCCTTCCTGAGGAAATGGAGACCATCACACATTCAGGCGGACGGGAAATGGGCAGCAGGTCATCAAGTTGTATTCCCGGTGGGATTTGGAAAGGAAATGTTGTATAAATTACCAGGAGGAGGTTATTTGGGAGTAAGGAGAACTCATGTCAAAATCCAAGAACATTTTCATTGGCCTGGACTGTGTAAAGATGTCGTCGAATTTCGGAGGACATTTCATATGCATCAGGAAATTGGAAACTTTCAGGCAGTGATAAAGTCAGCAACTTTAATATCAATTCCCGCATTTGGGGAACATTTTACAAGGGTGTTAATTGATTGGGTAGTGTTGTACCAAAATTAATAAAATTCACATTTAGAAGCAAATAAATCAAATGTATTAAATCAAAACCTATTGGGAGGGTCAGCGTGATTGTGCCCCTAACCGTGGAACTTGACCAGACCGTCCCTCCTTGAACATCAGGTACAGCAGTTTTTTATAGTCTGGATGGCGTGGACAACAAAAGACCGCGAAAGGTGGTGTCTTGTGTTCTGTCCATGCACACGCAGAGATCGCCATTGTGTTCTGGAAGTATTTCTTGTTTAGTTCGTTCCTGTTTTCAGTTCCCCCCTTGTGGTCCGAGACATGCAGGAGCATGATGAACAGACCAACACCATCCAGTAATAATCAGTGGGGTAGGATTATAATCATGAAACTGTTTCCCTTCCTGCGGGATATTATCAGCCTCCAGGCGGGTGTAATCCGCTTGGTCAGTTATATTGTCTGAGGTATTCGGAATGTGTGTGCCGCACTAGGCCCCAGTAACAGCACAGGGGCCACCTTGTGCCACTCGCAAATAGTCAAGGGCCAAACGGTTTGACAACACAACAGTACGGGTGGCAATGACCTCAGCCGACACCTCGGAGATGGCCGTGCTTACTGCTGCAAAGCCATCGGCAGTCTCATTAGCCAGCCTTTCCAAGGTGGAGGCCATATTGATCAGTTCCCTAGCAGCCTTAGCACTGCCATAGGCGAGGAAGGTGAACATACGGAATCGCTCGGTCCCAGTGATGGACCGTTTAGATTGAGGTGGATGCAGTTTGGGATGAACGCGGTGGGAACTGTAATGGTGAACAAAAGGTAGCACAGAGGCAAGGGAGCAAGATCCAGCCCAATATGGAGAGAGCCAAGGGTAGGCCTTGACAGCACGGTCAGAGTAATTCTCATTGTAAGGCCTCAGGTAATCAGTCGGAATTGAAGTCCAAATGGTTTTGTATGTTTTCCCTGTCGTCATGTTGACAGCCTCAAGGCTCAGAATATTCCAGAAAGAAACGATCGGCGGGCGGACGGGGTAAGGAGCAGGGAACGGGAACATTTGCTGGTTCCGGCATTCCACCCTGATGTGCGATTACAGGGTGGGCCTTCCTTCACCCGCGGTGTTTGTGAGGGTCAGAGCCAGAGGGGTCTATGTTAAAGGATGTAGTGAGGCTAGAACCAACCTTGATAGTTTTGCATGTTATAACCCGTGGTCTCCCAGGTGACCTCATCATTGGCAGCAGAAATGGTCTGGTCAGGGCCTCGCATGAATGACCCGAGAGATTCTCTGTCAGACCTAACCCCCGCCCATCCCCCAAATGGATAAATGTGAGGGTCTGTTCTGGTCCAATCACCATTCCAACGTTTTGGATTTATTAAACGGAATGGGACTCAGGGGAATCCCCCCAATAGAGTGTGCAGGGATTCGAGCACACACCCAGCATTTCGAGATGTTATTTTGCTGTGTGTGCTGATAGAACATGGTTAGATCTGTATTAACATGGAACCCCGTGCCTACTCCGGTGAACAGGACCGAGGGTTGCACAATCCATTTGGTGCTGCCACCCAGTGGCTACCAGGCAAAGGGCGAAGGCAACAATAAACAGGACCATCCCGGAGCTTCCCGAGCGGAGCTATACAATGGGCCAAAGGCTGTACCGCCCGCACACAACAGCCCACTCTCTCGGGCAGTTCACAACAACTGTGCACATGCAGGTCTCGACAGCAGGTCTCGACAGGACTTAGTCTGAAAACAAAGCAGAGGGTGAGGATGATCAACCAGGTCTGGATATTTCTTCAGTTGTGACCAGTGTTTCCAGACTTCCCCTTCCCTCGCTTATCAATACAGGTGGGCGTGTCACCACTGATGATAACCTCAGAGGGATCATTCGACTGAGGGGCAAAGCCTGGTTTAACGGGGAGAGTCTTAACCATAACCTTCCTACCCACCGATGGGACCTCCGCATAATCCTCTAATTGCCTCTGTGCATCCTGCACCCCCTCCTGTTTGTCCCGAACAGTTTTCCAAATCTCCTTCAGCTGGGTGCTCAGTTCGAGCACATAGCGATGTATTCTATCGCAGCGAGGGCCAGCATCGGAACCCTCCCATGATGATGGAATCGGGCAGTTACATTGCCCAATCTGTCATCGACTCGTAAGGGGTCAAACCATTCGACCGGCTTGTGGTGGACTGGAGTCACGAGTCTAGCAGGCAGGACCTCAGGCCAGCATTTGTCAGAGTCCTGCATGGCCTTAGCAAGGGAGGGTTTAAGAGTCCTGTGCCTTCGCTGCATCATGCCTGAACTTTGTGGATGGTAGGGTGTGTGAAATTTCGGTTTAATGCCCATCAGCTGACATGTGGTTTTTACAACACTTCCAGTGAAATGGGTCCCTGGTGGAAGCCTATCTGGGACGGCTCTGGGTAGGGTAGGCCCCGACCCACCTGGTAAATTGGTCAATAATCACAAGGCAATCCGTCTTCCCATGTGGTTGGGGAAGAGGTCCTGTAAAATCCATCTGTAACTGCCCCCAGAGTCCCTTTGGGCGTGGCTGGGGCCCCATTCTAATTTTAATGGGCGAGCCTGGGTTGTACTGGGCAGAGGTCACACAGCGGTGACAAAATCGAACGATATCTCTGCCCACACCCTTCCCCAACCATTCCTTCCCAATGTTGGTTATCAGAGCATCCCGCCCCCACCTGGGAAACGCCATGGTGCAATTACATCCTGAGGAGGACCCTTTTATCCCCACTTTCACCTCACCCCAGCCTCTCTGACTCTCTCTGTGTCTGACCGTCTTGTGTTTATAGTGATACAATGCCACCCTGTGCTGGCCTCACTGCGCCACTGCACAAACGGCAGTTTTTTTTCTCTCGGGACAATTCTATTGGGCCCCCCTCAGGTATTAAAATGGAAGTGTGGGAATACAATTGCCCTCATTCTGTAACGCCTGCCCCTTGTTTAAATGCCTCTACCCCAAGTTTTACATCCACCTCAATTATGTGACCCCCGACCCCAGTTTTCACCCCTGCATCCCCCCAGATTGTTCAGTGCCCTTTTTGCGCCGACCCTCCCCATCCATTACACCCCCACATAAAAACCCCTCTTCAACTCCCTCCATGTCCTAGATACACACTCTGTCTCTCAGCACCACCCCCTGGACTTTGGGGTAAATATTTTTGTGTAGATGGACAGCCTGTGGTTGCACCTCCAACCCCCAACGCACAGCAAGATTCCAGTCACAGAATCCCTGTCACCTCACGCCCCAGGAAGAGGACGTTCGGCCCATTGTGGCTAGTCTAACCTTCCCCCTTGTGAAATGGTGCAGCAGGATCATCAGGATCTGCCCCGAATGGCCCTCATTAAATCCCACCTTTCCTGTGGAGACCTCTCTTCCCTGATACCCCATCATTCTGCAGGACCTCATCTGCAGGACCCTACTCCAGTCCCCTGTATAATTGAGGGGTAACCTCCCTACTTTTGTATTCAGTACTCTAAACAATAATATCCTATGAGTTTCCCTGATTCCTTGTTGTACCTGCAATCTTAACCTTCTGTAATTCATGCACTCGTACACCCAGATCCCTCTGCATCTCAGAGCTCTACTCTGAGGTAATACGGAGGCTCAGTGGTTAGCAATGTTGCTTCGCAGTGCCAGGGACCTGGGATTAATTCCAACCCTCCGCGTACCGTCTGTGTGCAGTTTGCATATTTTCCCGTGTCTGTGTGTATGTCCTCTGGGCGCTCCGGTTTCCTCCCACAGTCCAAAGATGTGCAGGTTCGGGTGGATTGGCCATGCTAAATTGCCCCATTGTGTTTAGGTGGATTAGCCATGGGAAAGGCAGGGATACAGAGTTTGAGTAGGGGGGTGGGTATAGATGGGATTCTCTTCAGAGTGTCGGTGTGGACTCAGGCTGAATGGCCTGATTCCACACTGTAGGGATTCCACACAACGTAAGCGTTGTATTTATTACATTCCAATCTAAAGGAACTGGGTCCGAATCAATGGAATGTCGGTAAGTGAGAGCCAATGTGCTCACTTCTATTGGACCCAAAGGATGGTGTCCATCTGGATCCTGGGGATTTTCAGTCCACAATTCCAAATATCTTTATTGGAAATATCATTAATTCCTCTCTACATGACATTTTCTGATTTGTGACTATTTCTGGGATCTAACGTTTCTCCCTAAAACGAAGACCAGCATTTACATACCACCATCTCCACGCTACTGTGAACTCTGCTTTCCCTCCACAGATGCTGCCAGACCTGCTGAGTTCTTCAACCAATTGCTGCTTTTGCTGAAGGCAAAATGATTGTCCAATTCCCTTCCCACCTCCTTCATTCCCCAGCCTCACTTTTTGATGGACCATCGTTCACTTTCTTAACAATTTCCTTTTTAACCATCTAAAAATGCACTTGCAAAAACTTCTGATACTTCTAGAAATGTATCCCTTCCTATTAATCTCTCAATATGTCTTTGCTGGTTTTCTTTGTATCCTTTCCAATCTCCCAAAGTGCCAGCAAACTCTGGATATTTCCATGCTTTCCTCTTAAAGATTGAAACATTTTGAATTTTTCTTTTCTGCTTCATAAAACCAGAAAATGCAGCTCAACCCAGCCCCCGCCCCCCTGCCCCAACACACAAACTGGAGAATGGGACACCTTTCTCAATATTATAAGAGTACATTCCAGAGAATATAGGCAGGTCAGTTTAACACCAGGGCTGTGTACACTTGGAATAACGCTCCCCATTTGAGGAGGGTGGGTATGTTTAAGGAGAGTCAGTGTGGGTTTCAAATTAAACAAATTTGACTTTGCCTGATGAAAGAAAATAAATGATTGATGCAGGTACGGCTGTGCCAAGTGTTTCACAAATTATTACCTGAGAGGCTGGTGAAAAACTGAAGCTATTGTAATACATTGCAGAAGGCCACCATGGAGAAAGACTGCATTCGGACAGAAACGTGCTGTGATCATTAATCACTGTAACTGGCAGCCAGCAGAGTGGAAGCCATGTTGCTTTTATTGCAAGGCTCAGCATTTTATTCTTGTTTTATATATATTTATATATGAATGCATTTGACATTCAATACCGAGATAAAATGTCACCATTTTCTTTGCAACAATTTTGGATTTGGCAGAGAGTGTGAGGATGATGCCAGTGAACAGCATTGGGCCCAGGCAGGCCATTATTAATATTAGCAGGAAATAGCAGCAAATGGAGGATGGAATTGAACAGATTTAACGATCGAGTGATGGAGTCTGGTGTAATAGGCCAAAGAGAGGTAACAGCGATTGAACTACAGAGTAGAGACTGCTGTCACTGGAAATTTGAAACATAACCTCAGTAGGTCTGGCAGCATCTGTGATGAGAGAACCAGAACCCAACTCTCCCACACCAGTCTTTGAGCCATCAATGGCTCTCCCTAATCTGATTGGCTCTGTGCCAATTAACACTTGGCATCGATATTAATCCAGATGTCTGAGGTTTCAGCTTCTACATTCGACTCCGAGCTCCTGACAGTGACCAGGTTGAACCTTGTTTCTTGCCTGGTATATGTTGCTTGTACCTACATGCATCCTGCCCATCCCATTGCAGACTTGTCTTTAGCCCTGACCATAGACCCTGAACCCCACCACGGGAAGGGAACACAGCCTCCTGGACTCACGTTCGGTGACGATCCCTGTGAGACCCCGAGTACAATTCTATTGCTCTCCGTTTCTCCCACTTGATTGGCTTTCGGTTCCTCTGGTGTCACAGTTGTTACTCTTGCCAAAGAGTGAGGCTCCTGTTCTGTGGCTGTCTGTGTCCCTGTTCATACCTCACTCATAATCACACTCTCCTGTCTCTGAGCACTGACCAAAATCAGACAGACAATCTAACCCTCCAAGTCGTGATGTCCTCCTGGTGCAAATTATCCAACGGCTCTTCCCCCTGAGCCAGGGCAGTGTCTTTATGCCAACCTCCAGCTCATGTGCTCATATTCTTCTGGACTAAACTGAACATGTACAGACACTCCTACCCACACACGCACACACATACACACACACACTCCTATGTACACACACGCAGTAGTACACTAAACACACGCGCATTCACACACAAACACTCCAACACAAACACATGGACTCATGTACTCCGACACACACACATTCCTACACACAAATACACGCAGGCACGCTCTCCTACATGCAAACACTCACACATGCACTCTCTCACAGACTTGTATCACTTTACACTCACCAACACACACTCTCTCTCACGCACTCACATCCCCCTCGCCCCACCCCCAAACACATAGAAGTTTATGGAGTGATTTTGTAATGGCAGGGTTACATTGTACTTTGCTCAAAACCTGCATGAATTCATGTAAGATTCTGTTAATTCATTTTTTCAAGATTAGAATCGGTCTAAACATGGCACAGACATCAGCACACATGGGTACTAACACTTACAATACATTATCTGGGCTGACACCAATTGTTAAAGTTCACCTGAGAATGTAACTTATTAAAAAAGTTTTGCGATTTACATATGAAAGAAGTGAAACTAACATGGTCATTCTAACAGATGAGAGACTTAACAAACAGTCAAGGCATTTTTCAATGTATAATTTCAGTTACATCACATTGGAAACTTTTGCTATGAATTCTGTGTCCTACAAGTCTGTACTCCACAACCATCTGATGAAGGAGCAGCGCTCTGAAAGCTAGTGCTTCCAAATAAACCTGTTGGACGATAACCCATGTTGTGTGATTTTTAATTGTGTACACGTCAGTTCAACACCAGCATCTCCAAACCATCCTTTCCTATCCATGTATTTGTGTAAATGCCTTTCAGATGTTGTTAACACACCTGCCTCTCAACACTTCTTTTTAAAATTAGATTCCCTCCAGCGTACAAATAGGCCCTTCGGCCCGACAAGTCCATAACAACCCCACGAAGAGTAACCCACCCAGACCCATCTCCCTCTGACTAACGCACCTATCACGATGGACAACTTAGCATGGCCAATTCACCTGACTTGCACATCTTTGGACTGTGAGAGGACGCCCATGCAGACACGGGGAGAATGTGCAAACTCCACACAGACAGTCGCTCAAGTAGGGAATCGAGCCCAGTCCCTGGTGCTCTCAGGCTGCAGTGCTAACCACAGAGCCACTGTGCAGCCCCACTCTGCTGGCAGCTCATTCTATATGCGTACCACGCTCTGTTTAAAAAAAGTTATCCCTCAGGTTCCCTTTTATACTTTCCCCACTAACCTTTTACTGATTCTCTCTAGTCCTCAATTGCCCAACTCGATGTAAACGAGACTGTGTGCATTGACCCAATCCATGCTGATCATGATCTTATACATCTGTACAAGTTCACCCCCACCACAGCAGTCTGCAATGCTTTAAAGAAGAAAGTTTTAGCCTGTCCAAACTCTCCTGAAAACTCAGACTGTTGAGTCCAGGTAACATCCTTGTAAATTTCTTCTGCACTCTTTCGAGTTTAATAACATCCTTCCAATAGCAAGGTGAGCAAAACTGTACACAATACACCAAATATGGCCTCACCAACATCCTGTATAACTGCAACATAACTTCTGAAACTCTATACTCAGTGCCCTGACTGATGAAGGCCAGTGTGCCAAAAGCCTTCTTCCCTGCCCTGTCTAACGAGGACTCCACTGAGGGAGATCTGTGCACCTTAACTCCAAGGTCCCTCTCTCCCACTACACTCCTTAAGGACCTATCATCCACTATGAAACTCCTCCCATGATTTGACTTTCGAAAAGGCAAGATCTCATCGTTATCAATATTAAACTCCATTTGCCATTTCTCAGCCCACCTTCCCAGCTGATCAAGGTCCTGCTCCAGTTTCTGATACCCTTCCACACTGTCCATGAATCTGCCTGTTTTAGTGTCATCAGTAAACTTGCTAATCATGCCCTTGTACGTTCTCATCCAAAACATTGATATCGATAACAAACAGTAATGGGCCCAGCTCTGACCCCTGAGGCATTCCAGTCTGACAAGCATTGTTCTCTCGCCTCTCGCAGTGTTTATAGATATATTTGTCAGGACCAGGAGATTTATCCCCCTTCTCCAGTAAATTCCTATATCCTCCATGTACCTCCAGGGGTTCTCGAGATCCCAGCTGCCTGTATCTGAGCCATGCCAAAATTTTCCAGGTGAAAGCCTCAATATCTCTTGTCATCCAGGATTCCCTATTCCTGCCACCCAATCCTTTCACCCTCACAGGAACATACACACCTTGAACTCCAGCAATCTTCCTTTTAAAGGCCTCCCAATTGCCGGAGATCTCTGAACCTGCAAACAAACTGCTCCAGTCAACCCGTGTAAGTTCCTGTCTAATTCCATCAGACTTCACCTTCACCCAATTCAGAACTTGAACCTGTGGATCAGTTTGGTCCCTCTGCATAACTATCGTGAAATGAATGGAACCATGGTCACCGGTCACAAAGTGTTTCCCCACTGCTCTATGTTCTGTGTCCCCTCTGTGACCTGTCCTGCCCCATTTCCCAAAAGGAGATTGAGGTTTGTCCCTTCCTGAGTAGAGCCCTCGATATACTGCTTGGGGAAACCTTCCTGAATGTACCTAACAAATCCCATCCCATCTCATCCCTTAACGCTATGGCATTCCCAGTCTATGATGGAAAATAAAATCTATGTCAACCCTATTGCTCCTGCAAGTCTCCCCAGTCTCCCTGCATATTTGTTCCTCCAATTCCTGTTGACTGTTTGGGGTCCTGTAGTTCAACCCCAATAACATCACCATCCCCTTCCTATTTCCTAGCTCCCCCCACAAAGCCTCACTGGATGACTCTTCAGTTATTTCATCTCTGATTACTGCTGTGATCAAAAATGTATGTTCCTCCCCTCCATCCACCCCCTCTGCCCCACCTAAAGCACCAGTACCCTGGTACGTTAAGCTGCCAGTCCTGTCCCTCCCTTAGCCATGTTTCTGTGACGGGTGCAATCTCCCAATCCCATGTACCTATCCTCTCCCTGAGTTCATCAGCCTTCCCGGTCAGCCCTCTTGCATGGAAACAGATGCAATTTAATCCACTAGGTGTTCCTCGCTCCCTGTCACGTTCCAGCCTGACCTGTCTCTTCAAATTCCTCTTTTTGGTCACTGTATCTCCTTGAGCCACACACTTGCCTCCCTGCTGTTGGGGATCCCACCCCCCTGCCAATCTAGTTTGAACCCTCCCTTGGATAATGAGGAAACCTGGCCGCCAAGATATTGGTCATGTAGGACTTTGGCTCAATCTACCAACTCACTTTCTTCTATGTGTGAGCCCAATCCTGTGTGTTCTTCAAATGAAGCAATAGGGGAAGATATTCAGTCTCACACTCTTAATTTATTTTAAACAGTAAGTGGACAAAGTATACAGAATTCTGGGTCTAGACCTTTCTGTCCCTGACAAACTACAAAGTGTTTCAGTTCAAAAAAGTAAGATCTATGCCTGTCCCTGACCCAGTCTTTTATACAATAAAAAAACGTCATGCAATCACTGAGGTAGGATTATCTTCTGATTGGCAGTTGGTCTGACTCCATTCTCCGCCTCCTCGCATTCCCGGATGTCCGAGCCCACGTGACCTTCTTTTGCCTGTGAAACGGAGCATCACGTGACCTCCACGCCCGCCTCCCGTCGCGAAACGGAGCATCACGTGACCTCTTTCTGCACGCGTTACACAGCATCACCACAGGCTTCCGAATGCCGAGTATATTTCCTCTCACAGCCAGCCTTCTATTTTACACGTCAGCCATATATTTACAGGAGCTAAATATCCAAGGATGTATATCCTACCGTAAAGTCAGGCAGGTGGGCAGAGGGGCTAGGAATGCCTTGTTACAAAAAGATTGAAATTAAACCAATAGTAATAAAGGAAGTAGGGTCAGATGGCATAGAATCTGTGTGGGTAGAGTTGTGGAATCACAAGTGTATGAAAACCATAACTGGAATTATCTACAGGCCTCCAAACTGGAGCCAAGAGCTGGGGCACTAGTTACACCAGGAGATACAGAAGGTGTGTAATAAAGGCAAGTTTACAGTGATCACAGGGGATTTCAATATGAAGATGGATGGGGAAAATCAGATTGGTCCGGGATTGCAAGGAATGTGATTTGTGAAATGTCTCCAAGCTGGCATTTTGGAGCAGCTTGTGGTGGAGCCCACAAGGAACAGGCAATACTGGATTTAGTGTTGTACAATGAGGCAAATTTGATAAGGGAGCTTAAGGTGAAGGAAACCTTAGGAGGCAGTGACCATAATATGATTGAATTTACACTGCAATGTGAGAGGGAGTAGATAGAATCAGAAGTAACAGTATTACAGCTGAATAAAGGTAACTACAGAGGCATGAGGGAGGAGCTGGGGAGAATTGACTGGGAGAGGAGCCGAGCAGCAAAGACAGTGGAACAGTAATGGCAGGGGATTCTGGGAGTAATTCAGGAGACACAGAGGAGATTAATCCCGAGAGAAATGAAGTGTGGGACAGGGAGAATGAGGCAGCGATGGCTGACTGGGGAAGGCAGGGGTACTATAAAAGCAAAAGAGAAAGCACATAATGTGGGGAAGGGCAGTGGGAAACCAGAGGATTGGGTAGCTTACAATGGGCGGCAAAGCAAGATGTAAGGAGAGTGAAGATTAAATATGAGGGTCAGCTAGCCAGTAATATTAGGAAAGATTGCAGGGGTGTCTTTCAATATACAAAGGGCAACAGAGAGGAGAAAATGCCCATCGTGCTGCTGGAAAATGATGCAGGAGAAGTTGTACACAGAACAAAGAAACTTTACAGCGCAGGAACAGGCCTTTCAGCCCTCTAAGCTGTGCCTATCCAAATCCATGGGGAGCAAAGAAATAGCTGAGGAACTGAAAAAGTATGTTGTATCAGATTTTGCCAATGAAGACATGAGTAAAATCCCAAAGTTCAGGTGGGGAGGGGATGGTTGGCAGCGATGAGTGGGATGACTATCACTAATGAGAAGTTGTTAGAAAATCTGGAAGTTCTGATGATGGATAAACCGCCTGGACGTGACAGGCTCCACCCTGAAGGAGAGTGCTGAAGAGAAAGCGAAGGCTTTCACGGTGATCTATCAGGTATCACCGGAGTCAGGAACTGTCGCAAGGGTTTGGAAAATCACTGTCATGTAACCCCCAGTTTAAGAATGAAGCAAGGTAAAAGGGAGGATACTCTAGGCCAATTAGCCTGACCTCGTGTGATGGTTAGATTTTAGAGGCCATAAGGAAGGATGAGCTTTCTGAATACTTGGAAGAGCATGAGAAAATAGGGAAAAGTCAGCATGGTTACATCAGGGGAAGGTCATGTCTGACAAATCTGTTCGAATTCTTTGTGGAAATAATGAGCTGATTAGACCAATGAGAGCCAATGGAACTTATCTATCTGGACTGCCAGAAGTCCTTTGACCAGGTGCTGCACAGCAGACTGCTGAGAAAGATAAGGGGCATGGTGTTAGAATCCAGGTACTAGCATGGATAGAATCTTGGCTGTCTAGCAGGAAGAATATAGTGGGGATAAAAGGAGCCATCTCAGGATTGAAGCTGGTGGCAAGTGATGTTCCACAAGGGTCAGTGTTGGGACCACAACGTTTCACTTTAAACATTAATGATCTGGATGGAGGAACTGACTGCATTCTGGCTAGGTCTGCAGACAATGTAAAGATAGGTAGAGGGACAGGTAGCATTGAGGAGGTGGGGAGGCTGCAGGAAGATTTGGACAGGTTAGGAGAGTGGGTAAAGAAGTGGAAGATGGGAGTACAATGTGGATAAGTGCGAGGTCATGCACTTTGGTCAGAAGAACAGAGACATGGACTATTTACGAAATGGGGAGGAAATTGAGAAATCTGAAGTGCAGAGGGACTTGGGAGTCCTAGTCCAGTTTTCTGTTCAGGTAAAGGTTCAGATTGAGCCGGTAGTTGGGAAAGCAAACATAATGGTGTCACTCCTCTCGAGAGGGCTTGAATATAAAAAAGGGGATGGACTTCTGAGGCTCTGTAAAGCTCTTGTCAGACCATATTTCGGGTATTGTGAGCATTTTTGTGTCCTGTACCTCAGGAAGGATATACTGGCTCTGGAACAGGTACAGAGGAGGTGCATGAGAATGATTCCAGGAATGACAGTCTGAACAAATGAGGAGCGTTTGAGGACTCTGCGACTCTATTTGATGGAGTTTAGAAGGACAAGGGAGGAATCTGATTGAAGCTTTCAGAATACTGAACGGCCTGGACAGAGTGGGCATTGGGAAGATGTTTCCATTGGTAGGAGAGGTGAGGACCCAAGGGCACACCCTTAGATAAAGGAAAGACCTTTTCGAACGAAGATACAGAGAAACCTCTTCAGCCAGAGAGTGGGGAATCTTTGGAATTCAAGTCTGTAGAGGCCAGGTCATTGAGGCTATTTAAAACTGAGATAGATAAGTTCTTGATTGCCAAGGGGATAAAGAGTTACAGTAAGAAAGCGAGAGAATGGGGATGTAAAATCGATGGCAGAACAAACTTGATGGACTGAATGGCCTAATGTCTGCTCCTCTGTCTTATGGCCTTATGGTGTATAGGGGAACTGGTGGATATGGTGTATCTGAATTTCCACAAGGCATTTGACAAGGTACCACACAAGAGCTGCTCAAAAGGATAAAGGTGCGCGGTGTTCTGGTTCCTGTATTCGCATGGATCGAAGATTGGTTCACTCACAGAAAGCAAAGAGTGCGGATAAGTGGGTGTTTTTCTGGTTGGTGATCAGGGGCTAGTGCTCGGCCTCAGGGATCAGTGTTGGGACCGGAATGCGTACAATTCACATCGATGTTTCAGAGTTGGGGACCAAGTGTAGTGTGTTAAAGTTCACAGGTGACACCACGATCACTGGGACAGCAAAGTGTGCAGAGGACACTGAACATCTGCAACGGGATAGAGACAGGTTCAGTGAGTGGGTAAGGGGCTGGCAGATGCAGTACGGTGTGGGTAAATGTGAGGTGATCCATTTTGATGGAAATAATGGCAAAATAGATGGTTATTTAAATGGTGAACAATTGCAACATGCTGCTGTGCAGAGGGACCTGGGTCTCCTTGTGCATGAATCACAAATGTTGGATTGCAGGTACCGCAGGTGACGAGGAAGGCAATTGGAATATTGTCCTTCATTGCTAGAGGGATGGAGTTTAAAACCAGGGAGGTTATGCTGCAGCTGGATAGGAAGCTGGGGAGGCCACCCCTGGAGTACTGTGTACGGATTTGGTCTCCTTACCTGAGGAAGGATGGACTGGTCCTGGATGGGGTGCAGAGGAGGTTCACGAGGATGATTATGGAGTAGAGGACGTTTGTTTATGAGGGGAGACTGTACAGCCTGGGCTATACTCAATGGAACTTAGAAGAATGGGGGGATGTTATAGAAACATATAAAATGATGATGGGAATAGATCGGATAGAAGCAGGGAGATAGTTTCCACTGGCGGTTGAAACTAGAACAAGGGGTGTGGCCTCAAAATGATGGGGAGCAGATTTCGGACTGAGTTGAGGAGAAACGTCTTCACCCAGAGTGTTGGGAATGTGTGGGATTCCCTGCCCAGGGATGTGGTTGAGGCTTCCTCGTTGAGTGTTTTATAGACAAAGACAGATTTGTGAACAGTAAAGGAATTAAGGGATATGGTGAGAGGGTGGGTAAGTGGAGCTGAGGCCATGAAAAGATCAGCCATGACCTTATTGAATGGTGGAGCTGGCTCGAAGGGCCGGACGGCCTACTCCTGCTCCTAGTTTTTATCTTCTTCTGTTCTCTGAATCACGTCACCACATTCATTTCAGTCTGGCAGTGTTTGAAATATACTTCACCCGATACAGACAGCAAAGTAGATGATATGATGGGATGTAGCAAACTCTGTTACATTCAGCACCATCAGGTGGCAATGTAATAATATCCTGTCAGAAACCTGTCCTCATCAGGGACAAAACCTCCCTGGGTCAGGAAGTAGGAGAAAGTGAGGTCTGCAGATGCTGGAGATCAAAGTTGAAACTTTATTGCTGGAACAGCACAGCAGGTCAGGCAGCATCCAGGGAACAGGAGATTCGACGTTTCGGGCACAGGCCCTTCTTCAGGAATGAGCAGAGAGTGTTCAGCAGGAGAAGATAAAAGGTAGGGAGGAGGGACTTGGAGGAGGGGCGTTGGAAATGGGATAGGTGGAAAGAGGTCAAGGTGAGGGTGATAGGTCGGAGTAGGATGGAGGCGGAGAGGTCAAGAAGAAGACTGCAGGTCAGGAAGGCGGTGCCGGGCTGGAGGGATCCGGCTGAGACAAGGTGGGGGGAGGGGGGATGAAGAAACTGGTGAAGTCCAAGTTCATCCCCTGCGGTTGGAGGGTTCCCAGTCGGAAGATAAGCCGCTCCTCCTCCGACCGTCGGGTTGTTGTGGTTTGGCGGTGGATGAGTCCAATGACCTGCATATCCTCGGTGGAGTGGGAGGGGGCGTTGAAATGCTGTGCTACAGGGTGGTTGGGTTGGTTCGTCCGGGTGGCCCAGAGGTGCTCTCTGAATCGCTCCGCAAGTAGGCGGCCTGTCTCCCCAATATAGAGGAGGCCACACCGGCTGCAGCGGATGCAGTAGATGATGTGGGTGGAGGTGCAGGTGAATCTGTGGCGGATATGGAAGTTTCCCTTGGGGCCTTGGAGAGAAGTGAGGGGGGAGGTGTGGGCGCAAGTGTTGCACCTCCTGCGGTTGCAAGGGAAGGTGCCGGGAGTGGAGGTTGGGTCGGTGGGGGGTGTGGATCTGACAAGGGAGTCGCGGAGGGAGTGGTCTCTACGGAAAGCTGATAGGGGAGAGGAGGGAAATATATCCTTGGTGCTGGGGTCTGCTTGGAGGTGGCGGAAGTGACGGCGGATGATGCGCTGTACATAGAGATTGGTGGGGTGGTAGGTGAGGACCAGTGGGGTTCTGTCCTGGTGGCGGTTGGAGGGGCAGGGCTCAAGGGCGGAGGAGCGGGAAGTGGAGGAGATGCGGTGGAGGGCACCGTCGACCACATCGGGGGGGAAATTGCGGTCCTTGAAGAAGGAGGCCATCTGTGTTGTACGTATTTTGAACTGGTCCTCCTGGGAGCAGATGCGGCGGAGACGAAGGAATTGGGAGAATGGGATGGCGCTTTTACAGGGGGCAGGATGGGAGGAAGTAGGGACTGGGCAGGGAACGGGGCTTTTAATCTGCCGCTGAGTTATTTTGGAAACCTGTGCTGCACATGGAGATTTCTCCACATTAGTTTTCATCTGCCAATGACTTGCCTACTCGGTGAAGCTGCCCATATCGAGACACAGCCACTTTGGTCACCCCCACAGCTTTTTCTCCCACCCAACATGGGTCTTGTCAGTGACACTGAAGACATTACACAGAAACATAAAAGATAGGCCATTTGGCCCCTCAAGCATGCTATCTCATTCGATATAATCAAGCTGATCATCGAGATCAATTCCCTAATTCCAGGGAGGTTTAAAGTTCCGCGACTCCCTTGTCAGGTCCACACCCCCCCACCAACCCAACCTCCACTGCCGGCACCTTCCCCTGCAACCGCAAAAATGCAAAACTTGTGCCCACACCTCCCCCCTCACTTCCCTCCAAGGATCCAACGGATCCTTCCATATCCGTCACAAATTCACCTGCACCTCTACACACATCATTTACTGCATCCGCTGCACTCGGTGTAGCCTCCTCTACATTGGGGAGACAGGCCGCCTACTTGCGGAATGTTTCAGGGAACACCTCTGGGACACCCACACCAACCAACCCAACCGTCCCGTGGCTGAACACTTTAACTCCCCATCCCACTCCGCCAAGGATATGCAGGTCCTTGGCTTCCTCCATCGCCAAAACATGGCAACACGACGCCTGGAGGAGAGCGCCTCATCTTCCGCCGAGGAACCCTCCAACCACAAGGGATGAATGCAGATTTTTCCAGCTTCCTCATTTCCCCTCCCCCCACCTTATCTCAGTCCCAACCCTCGGACTCAGCACCGCTTTCTTGACCTGCAATCTTCTTCCCGACCTCTCCGGCCCCACCCCCTCTCTGGCCTATCACCCTCACCTTAACTTCCTTCCACCTATTGCATTCCCAACGCCACTCCCCCAAGTCCCTCCTCCCTACCTTCTATCTTAGCCTGCTTGGCACACCTTCCTCATTCCTGAAGAAGGGCTTATGCCTGAAACGTCGATTCTCCTGCTCCTTGGATACTGCCTGACCTGCTGCGCTTTTCCAGCAACACATTTTTCAGCTCAAGCATACATGAAACCTCGGATCTCAGATTGGAATCTTAATCTGGAGAAAATATATATTTAGCATTTCAAACATTGGCAAGTAAACATCATCAAATTATTTTGATAAATATTGTGAAGGGATATATTATTCCATTTTTCATCTTTTCTCTGAATTTCCTCTGGGTAACTGCAGAAATAAAGGTGTTTGTGCAGCAGCTCAGGAGCTGGAGCATGAAACCAATCTCTCTTACAAATGTTGGCAGAGAAACTGGATATCTCAAGTAATCAAATCGTTTCAGTATGGAATAAGCAATGAACATCACCCATAACGTGATGAAATTGCCAGATATAATAAATAACATAATCATGGATTTCCTCTGACTCCCCATCTCTGGGTCACTGACACTGTCCCCAGTCGTCTGAGCCCGGAGTCTCCTGCGAGCTCTGTTGGCTAATATAATGTTTCTGACTGTCAATGTGTTTAACAGTAGAATCAAAATAAATGGAATGAATGGTGTTATGATGTAATGCATTAATTCAACAATAGTCCAGGTAATCGATGCACTTACATTTGGATGTACTCGACAAAACCATGGACTATTAGAAAGCCAATATTGCTTGTAATACATGAAATACCAGACAATGTTCTTCAAACAACTCAGCACAGTCACTGTTCCTAAAACCACACCCGCTGTTTTCTTGGTGCAATGTTTACTTCTCAGCTTTTGGCAACATATGGCCACAAACCGATCAAAGGTGAACGTGACCGTGAACCAGACAGAGCAGTCTGTGGCTGCATAAAGCAGAATAGCGTGGATGTTGCACAAGGTGACATAATGTAGGAAAAGAAACTCATCACGATATGTGATAGGAATTTGTCGTAGTATCAGATCGAAGATAATGACCAGTAGATCTGCCGTTGCCATAGCCACCAGGTAATGAGTGACACATTTGGAAAGACCACACTTCCCCCGAACCAGGATCGTTATTGCAATCACATTAACTTGAAAGAAGAAGATAAATAAATTCATTTATTGCTCAGGTATAATGAAGAAATGCTTTTTATTGCTTTATTTAAAGTGCAATATTGAAACTCATTCTTAATGGGTATCCCATGTTCTTGCATCAAACTGAAACTTTTTCACAAATTTGCTATTAACATTCTAATCTGGATGGATTCTAAATGTGGTGCTTGTCAGAGAATGGAAAAACTGCAGTCAAAGGCAATGATAACTGTGCAGCCAAACAAAAATCAGAAAGCCATGAGTACCAATGTAAAATTCACCACTTTCACAGCTGCTCAAGCATTGAACGAATCAAAAAGAATAACTTGTCACACTCGTACAGAAGCAGTGATGACCCTCGAATAGACTGTTTCCTGGGATGAATGGGACAATGAGAAACTGTTACAATAGCTGTTACAACAGCATCTGCTTTGATCATCCCTGGGAAGGAGTTACAGAAACAACGTGAACAATCAGTTCCCTCAGTCAGAGGGCATAACACTTGCTTGATGATCTGCTCTCTCTCATGCCAACTGAGTGATTAAGACCTGCATTCAGCAGTAATGTTCTGAAGGAAAGGGGTTAATTACAGGAAAAGCAGGGACTGTTCCTTCGCCTCACAAATGGTATGTTGTTAATGAATTCTTATTGAAAAACGGAATTCTTATTGATGGCTGGTCATTGCTGAAATGCAAGGCAGATCAAAGAAAAGTGTCACAATAATTCAGATAACACATATGGTTATACTCCACTTCTTAAGACATCATCCTTCACGTGTAACATACCCGGGACACCAACAGCAGCTAAGACCGGGTAGTAAATCCTCTGTATATCAGTGATCGCCCACAAAATCTTCAGCTTGACCATAAAACTAAGAGACATACTTTCCCTTTTGTAAAGTACAGTTATTTTGATGATTCTGGTCAGGGATTAGCCAGTTCTCTCTTTGAGAAATTAAGAAAACTTCCATTATTTATAGGAGGCAGAATTCATCAGATCAGAAAATCAATTCCCAAGTTAATGAGCCTAATTACAACTACAAACAAAAGTAATGAAATCAAAAACTGTAAGGGGAATGTGTACATGAGCAGGACATGTCCTGACCAGTTAACCCTATCCCTTCTCTCCAGTTACAATCATTCGTCCAAATCTGCATATTAATAGAATAGTCCATGTTCGACAATTCTAAAAAAGATATCTTCTGAAGCAAATCAACAGTGGGTCGTAAGAACAAGCCCAAATTAGAAATTATAATCGGGGAGTTTAATTGTCAGTACATAGAGTGATCTAGTGTTGGCATAATTCAATGGGGACGTTCACTGAGGGTACAGCCACTGATTTCCCCACCAGCAACGTCCTGGAGCCATTGACTAGAAACTTAACTAAACGAGCCACATAAATGCTCTGGCTTTTTTTAGCACCTGGTGGGATGAAGGTGTCTCTGGGTGCAGCAGCATTTATTTCCTGTCCCTAGTTATTCTCCAGAAGGTGGGGGATGGGCTGCTTTCTTCATCCCTACAGTCCATGTGCTGTAGATGGACACATACTGCCTACAGCAAGTCAGAAGCTTGGAATACTGCACTCAGTAACTCACCTCTTGGCTCCCCAAAGCCTGTCTAACATCTGCAAGGCAAAACATAGTAATGTAATGGAATACTCCCCACTTGCCTTTAAACTTTGCATCAGGTCCTTTCCCATTTGAAAAGACTCAAAACCTCCCCTTCAGAGGTGAGCAGAGACCTGGGGAATTTGAAACCTCTGAGGTAGTAGCAATTATCAATTGGTTCAGTTTGGTCAGAGGGTCACAAAGAAAGAGAGTGAAGAGCAGATTCATTCATATGGGTAAACCCTGAGGAACTTCAGTTGGGTGAATAGAATCGAGAGATGGAGATTGTTCTTCAAACAGAATTTTTAAAAAAATAGTTGTGGGATTAATATGAGTCATAGAGTCATAGAGATTTTCGACACAGAAACAGACCCTTTGGTCCAAATCGTCCATGCCAACCAGATATCCCAAACCAATCTAATACCATTTGCCTATACCAGGCCCATATCCTTCCAAACCCTTCCTATTCATATACCCATCCAAATGCTTTTTAAATGTTACAACTGCACCAGCTCCATCACTTCCTTTGGCAGCTCATTCCATACACGTACCACCCTCTGCGTGAAACAGATGCCCCTTCGGTCGCTTTTATATCTTTCCATTCTCATCCTAAACCTATGTTCTCTAGTTTTGGACTCCCACACTTTGTCTATTTATCCTATCCATGCCCCTCATGATTTTATAAACTCTATAAGGTCACCCTCAGCTTCTGACGCTCCAGGGAAAACAGCTCCTTCCTGTTCAGCCTCTCCATGCAGCTCAAATCCTTCAACCCTGGCACCATCCTTATAAATCTTTTCTGAATGTTTTCAAGTTTCACAAGATCAGAATTGCACACAATATTCCACCAGTGGCCGAGTCAATGTCCTGTACAGCTGCAATATGACCTCCCAACTCTCATACTCAATATTCTGACCAATCAAGGAAAGCATACCAAACGCCTTCTTCACTATCCTATCTACTTGTGACTCTACATTCAAAGAGGTATGAACCTGCACTCCAAGGTCTCTTTGTTCAGCAACACTTCCTCAGACCTTACCAATAAATGTGTAAGTCCTGCTAAGATTTATTTTCCCAAAATGCAGCACCGCGCATTTATCTAAATTAAGCTCCATATGCTGCTCCTCAGCCCATTGGTCCATCTGATCAAGATCCCATTGTACTCTGAGGTGACCTTCTTCGCTGTCCACGACACCTCCCATTTTGGTGTCACCTGGTGTCAGATGGGTACACAAAACATGGGTGTTCCAGACACAGTTGGTAATGAATAAATAATGTTCCCACAGATGACAAACACATCTACATCGATTTTAAACATTTGTTGAAAGAAGCAATGGAGACATGGGAAAAGGTCAATCCTGCAGCTAATTGTTTGCCTCTGGGTGCACTGCCTCAGATTATGATGGATACAGATTCAATGGAGGTGTTCAGGAGGGAAGTGGCAGGACATAGCCATCAGGTTTTGGTGGTGTTCATAGACCTTTCCCGGAGGTATGAAAAACGATCGAACAGACTGGGGTGCTCTTCCACAGGAGCAGAGGTGATTGAGAAGAGACATCGATGAGACATTTCCAATCATCAGGAGCATAGACAGCATAGACAGGAAGGAACATTTCCCCTTGATGGAGAGAGCAATGCCTGGAGGGGAGGGGGTGCGGTGTCAATTTAAGTTAAAGGGCAGCACGTTTGGAGGAGATGTGAGAGAAAAAACCTTTTCACCCAGATGGTGGTGGGAATCTGGAACTTCCCACCTGTAGAGACAGACACACTCACAACATTGAAGAGTTATTTTGATAAGCACATGTGTTGCCAAGGCACAAAATGCTATGGGCCAAGTGCTGGAAAATGGGATTAGAATAGATAGGTGGTCGTTTCTGACTGGCGCAAATGTGATGGCCAAAGACCTCTATGACTCTATGACTTAATGCAGCACATTTACCAAGGATCCCCCTTCATCCCCACCTGTGACGACGCTGTCACTTTACTTTCAAACGTTATTTTCTCCTGTGTTTTTTTGAAGAGAGGTTGTAAAGGCAGAGGTGCCAAACTGGCTACTGGAGATGGCTCCAGTAAATAAGGTAGGAGGCCTTTCTGTTACTTTTAAAGGTTGGAACAATGGAAGCAGCTTCAATGGGAGTGGCCAGCTCTCACAGACCAGACTTTCTCGTTTATATTTTAGCTGGAGCAGTCAGAAGCTATCTGGGGTCCCAGAAGAGTAGGGAGCTTCAGTGAATGATTCCTAGCTGGTACTTTTTCTGGGATCTCTTTTGATGCTTTGTTCCACCAGGATCGAAGAACTGTATTTAAGAATCTGGGCCTGAATTGGCCATTTTGCCAAGCAGTGTGTTTATGGGATGTTACCTCATTGGAACAGTTTATTAGTAATAGGTACCCCACTTATTATTCAGTTAAATTTTCCAATAGTCGAGTTATTCTATATTCCTCTTTATCTTGTTTGTATTTTAACTGTAGTGTTTAAATCGAGTGTGTTTTATTTAACGTCGGGTCATTTGACCAGTCGCATTGTATCTGGAACACGCACTTCACATCTACCTTTAAAATAAGAAAAGGTGAGGGTCCAGGTGACCTTCATTAAATATCTTCAGGGGGCCTGGTCTGCTCCATAACAAATGTTCGGATCACAATGTATCATTCCAAGTTGGGTTTAGGATTGTTGGTCTTGACGCAGCAAGTGGTTGGTGTTAGTGTCCTTTGTTTTGGATGTTTAAACCTATTGTGGAGTTGGACGAAGTGACTTTTGGGGGAATTGCAAAAAACTGAGTAAAGCAAACAAGCTGGAGTTGGGGTTTGTAGACAAGTTGGAGTTGGGGTTTGTAGACAAGCTGGAGTTGGGGTTTGTAGACAAGCTGGAGTTGGGGTTTGTAGACAAGCTGGAGTTGGGGTTTGTAGACAAGCTGGAGTTGTGGTTTACAGACAAGTTGGAGTTGGGGTATGTAGACAAGATGGAGTTGGGGTTTGTAGATAAACTGGAGCTGGGTTTTGTAGACAAGTTGGAGTTGGGCTTTGTACACAAGCTGGAGATGGGTTTTGTAGACAAGTTGGAGTTGGTGTTTGTAGACAAGCTGGAGTTGGGGTTTGTAGACAAGTTGGAGTTGGGGTTTGTAGACAAGTTGGAGTTGGGGTTTACAGACAAGCTAGAGTTGGGGTTTGTAGATATGCTGGAGTTGGGATTTGTAGACAAGTTGGGATTGGCGTTTATAGAAAAGTTGGAGTTGAGGTATGTAGACAAGCTGGAGTTGGGTATTGTAGATAAGCTGGAGTTCGAGTTTGTAGACAAGTTGGAGTTGGGGTTTGTAGACAAGCTGGAGTTGTGGTTTGTAGACAAGTTGGAGTTGTTGTTTGTAGACAAGTTGGAGGTGGGGTATGTAGAGAAGTCGGCGTTGGGGTTTGTAGACAAGTGTGAGTTGGGGTATGTAGACAAGTTGGAGTTGGGGTTTGTAGACAAGCTGGAGTTGTGGTATATAGAAAAGTCGGAGTTGGAGTTTGTAGACATGTTGGAGTTGGGGTATGTAGACAAGCTGGATTTGGGGTTTGTAGACAAGTCGGAGTTGGGGTATGTAGACAAGTCGTAGTTGGGGTTTGTAGAAAAGCTGGAGTTGGGGATTGTAGACAATTTGGAGTTGGAGTTTATAGACAAGCTGGAGTTGGGGTATGTAGATAAGCTGGAGTTAGGGTTTGTAGACAAGCTGGATTTGGGGTTTGTAGACAAGTTGGAGTTGGGGTATGTAGACAAGTCGGAATTGGGGTATGTAGACAAGTTGAAGTTGGGGTTTGTAGACAAGCTGGAGTTGTGGTTTGTAGACAAGTTGGAGTTGGGGTATGTAGACAAGCTGAAGTTTGGATTGGCAGACAAGCTGGATTTGGAGTTTGTAGACAAGTTGGAGTTGGGGTATGTAGACAAGTTGGAGTTGGGGTATGTAGACAAGTTGGAGTCGGGGTTTGTAGACAAGCTGGAGTTGGGGTATGTAGACAAGTTGGAGTTGGGGTTTGTAGACAAGTCAGAGTTGGGGTATCTAGACAAGTCGGAGTTGGGGTTTGTAGACAAGCGGGAGTTGGGGTTTGTAGATAAGCTGGAGTTGGGGTTTGTAGACAAGCAGGAGTTGGGGTATGTAGACAAGCTGGAGTTGGGGTTTGTAGATAGGCTGGAGTTGGGGTTTGTGGACAAGCTGGAGTTGCGGTTTGTAGACAAGTTGGAGTTGGGGTTTGTAGACAAGCTGGAGTTGGGATTGGCAGAGAAGCTGGAGTTGGGGTTTGTAGACAAGTTGGAGTTGGGGTATTTAGACAAGTCGGAGTTGGGGTTTGTATTCAAGTTGGAGTTGGGGTTTGTAGACAGGCTGGAGTTGGGGTTTGTCGACAAGCTGGAGTTTGAGTTTGTAGACAAGCTGGAGTTTGGGATTATAGCCAAGCTGGAGTTGGGGTTTGTAGACAAGTTGGAGCTGGGGTTTGTAGACAAGCTGGAGTTAGGGTTTGTAGATAAGCTGGAGTTCGAGTTTGTAGACAAGTTGGAGTTGGGGTTTGTAGACAAGCTGGAGTTGTGGTTTGTAGACAAGTTGGAGTTGTTGTTTGTAGACAAGTTGGAGGTGGGGTATGTAGAGAAGTCGGCGTTGGGGTTTGTAGACAAGTGTGAGTTGGGGTATGTAGACAAGTTGGAGTTGGGGTTTGTAGACAAGCTGGAGTTGTGGTATATAGAAAAGTCGGAGTTGGAGTTTGTAGACATGTTGGAGTTGGGGTATGTAGACAAGCTGGATTTGGGGTTTGTAGACAAGTCGGAGTTGGGGTATGTAGACAAGTCGTAGTTGGGGTTTGTAGAAAAGCTGGAGTTGGGGATTGTAGACAATTTGGAGTTGGAGTTTATAGACAAGCTGGAGTTGGGGTATGTAGATAAGCTGGAGTTAGGGTTTGTAGACAAGCTGGATTTGGGGTTTGTAGACAAGTTGGAGTTGGGGTATGTAGACAAGTCGGAATTGGGGTATGTAGACAAGTTGAAGTTGGGGTTTGTAGACAAGCTGGAGTTGTGGTTTGTAGACAAGTTGGAGTTGGGGTATGTAGACAAGCTGAAGTTTGGATTGGCAGACAAGCTGGATTTGGAGTTTGTAGACAAGTTGGAGTTGGGGTATGTAGACAAGTTGGAGTTGGGGTATGTAGACAAGTTGGAGTCGGGGTTTGTAGACAAGCTGGAGTTGGGGTATGTAGACAAGTTGGAGTTGGGGTTTGTAGACAAGTCAGAGTTGGGGTATCTAGACAAGTCGGAGTTGGGGTTTGTAGACAAGCGGGAGTTGGGGTTTGTAGATAAGCTGGAGTTGGGGTTTGTAGACAAGCAGGAGTTGGGGTATGTAGACAAGCTGGAGTTGGGGTTTGTAGATAGGCTGGAGTTGGGGTTTGTGGACAAGCTGGAGTTGCGGTTTGTAGACAAGTTGGAGTTGGGGTTTGTAGACAAGCTGGAGTTGGGATTGGCAGAGAAGCTGGAGTTGGGGTTTGTAGACAAGTTGGAGTTGGGGTATTTAGACAAGTCGGAGTTGGGGTTTGTATTCAAGTTGGAGTTGGGGTTTGTAGACAGGCTGGAGTTGGGGTTTGTCGACAAGCTGGAGTTTGAGTTTGTAGACAAGCTGGAGTTTGGGATTATAGCCAAGCTGGAGTTGGGGTTTGTAGACAAGTTGGAGCTGGGGTTTGTAGACAAGCTGGAGTTAGGGTTTGTAGATAAGCTGGAGTTGGGGTTTGTAGACAAGCTGGAGTTGGGGTTTGTAGACAAGTTGGAGCTGGGGTTTGTAGACAAGCTGGAGTTGGGGTATGTAGACAAGTCGGAGTTGGGGTATGTAGACAAGTTGGAGTTGGGGTTTGTAGACAAGCAGGAGTTGTGGTTTCTAGACAAGTTCGAGTTGGGGTATGTAGACAAGCTGAAGTTGGGATTGGCAGACAAGCTGGAGTTGGGGTTTGTAGACAATTTGGAGTTGAGTATGTAGACAAGTCGGAGTTGGGGTTTGTAGACAAGCTGGAGTTGGGGTTTGTAGATAAGCTGGAGTTGGGGTTTGTAGAAAAGCTGGAGTTGGGGTTTGTAGACAAGCTGGTGTTGGGGTTTGTAGACAAGCTGGAGATGGGGTTTGTAGACATGTTGGAGTTGGCGTTTATAGACAAGCAGGAGTTGGGGTATGTAGACAAGCGTGAATTGGGGTATGTCGACAAGTCGGAGTTGGGGTTTGTAGACAAGTTGGAGTTGGTGTTTGTAGACAAGTCGGAGTTGGGGTTTGTAGACAAGTTGGAGTTGGGGTTTGTAGACAAGTTGGAGTTGGGGTTTGTAGACAAGTTGGAGTTGGGGTTTGTAGACAAGTTGGAGTTGGGGTTTGTAGACAAGCTGGAGTTGTGGTTTTTAGACAAGTTGGAGTTGGGGTTGTAGACAAGCTGGAGTTGGGGTTTGTAGACAAGCTGGAGTTGTGGTTTATAGACAATCTGGAGTTGGGGTTTGTAGACATGTTGGAGTTGGGGTTTGTAGACAAGCCAGAGTTGGGGTGCGTAGACAAGTTGGAGTTGGGATTTATAGACAAGCTGGAGTTGGGGTATGTAGACAAGCTGGAGTTGGGGTTTGTAGACAAGCTGGAGTTGGGGTTTGTAGACATTTTGGAGTTGGGGTATGTAGACAAGACGGACTTGGGTTATGTAGACAAGTTGGAGTTGGGGTTTGTAGACAAGCTGGAGTTGTGGTTTGTCGACAAGTTCGTTTTGGGCCATGTAGACAAGCTGTAGTTGGGATTGGCAGAGAAGCTGGAGTTGGGGTTTGTAGACAAGTTGGAGTTGGGGTATGTAGACAAGTCGGAGTTGGGGTTTGTAGTCAAGCTGGAGTTGGGGTTTGTAGACAAGTTGGAGTTGGTGTATGTAGACAAGCTGAAGTTGGGTTTTGGAGACAAGTTGGAGTTGGGGTATGTAGACAAGTTGGAGTTGTGGTTTGTAGACAAGCTGGAGTTGTTGTTTGTAGACAAGTTGGAGGTGGGGTATGTAGACAAGTCGGAGTTGGGGTTTGTAGATAAGCTGGAGTTGGGGATGTAGACAATTTGGAGTTGGAGTTTATAGACAAGCAGGAGTTGGGGTATGTAGACAAGCTGGAATTTGGGTATGTAGACAAGCTGGAGTTAGGGTTTGTAGACAAGCTGGATTTGGGGTTTGTAGACAAGTTGGAGTTGGGGTATGTTGACAAGTTGGAGTTGGGGTTTGTAGACAAGCTGGAGTTGCGGTATATAGAAAAGTCGGAGTTGGAGTTTGTAGACAAGTTGGAGTTGGGGTTTGTAGACAAGTTGGAGTTGGGGTATATAGACAAGCTGGAGTTGGGGTTTGTAGACAAGCTGGATTTGGGGTTTGTAGACAAGTTGGAGTTGGGGTATATAGACAAGCTGGAGTTGGGATTTGTAGACAAGCTGGAGTTGTGGTTTGTAGACAAGTCGGAGTTGGGGTTTGCAGACAAGCTGCAGTTGTGGTTTGTAGACAAGTTGGAGTTGGGGTATCTAGACAAGTCGTAGTTGGGGTTTGTAGAAAAGCTGGAGTTGGGGATGTAGACAATTTGGAGTTGGAGTTTATAGACAAGCAGGAGTTGGGGTATGTAGACAAGTCGGAATTGGGGTATATAGACAAGTTGGAGTTGGGGTTTGTAGACAAGCTGGAGTTGGGGTTTGTAGAAAAGCTGGAGTTGGGGTTTGTAGACAAGCTGGTGTTGGGGTTTGTAGACAAGCTGGAGATGGGGTTTGTAGACATGTTGGAGTTGGCGTTTATAGACAAGCAGGAGTTGGGGTATGTAGACAAGCGTGAATTGGGGTATGTCGACAAGTCGGAGTTGGGGTTTGTAGACAAGTTGGAGTTGGTGTTTGTAGACAAGTCGGAGTTGGGGTTTGTAGACAAGTTGGAGTTGGGGTTTGTAGACAAGTTGGAGTTGGGGTTTATAGACAAGCAGGAGTTGGGGTATGTAGACAAGCGTGAATTGGGGTATGTCGACAAGTCGGAGTTGGGGTTTGTAGACAAGTTGGAGTTGGTGTTTGTAGACAAGTCGGAGTTGGGGTTTGTAGACAAGTTGGAGTTGGGGTTTGTAGACAAGCTGGAGTTGGGGTTTGTAGACAAGTTGGAGTTGGGGTTTGTAGACAAGTTGGAGTTGGGGTTTGTAGACAAGCTGGAGTTGTGGTTTGTAGACAAGTTGGAGTTGGGGTTTGTAGACAAGCTGGAGTTGTGGTTTTTAGACAAGTTGGAGTTGGGGTTGTAGACAAGCTGGAGTTGGGGTTTGTAGACAAGCTGGAGTTGTGGTTTATAGACAATCTGGAGTTGGGGTTTGTAGACATGTTGGAGTTGGGGTTTGTAGACAAGCCAGAGTTGGGGTTCGTAGACAAGTTGGAGTTGGGATTTATAGACAAGCTGGAGTTGGGGTATGTAGACAAGCTGGAGTTGGGGTTTGTAGACAAGCTGGAGTTGGGGTTTGTAGACATTTTGGAGTTGGGGTATGTAGACAAGACGGACTTGGGTTATGTAGACAAGTTGGAGTTGGGGTTTGTAGACAAGCTGGAGTTGTGGTTTGTCGACAAGTTCGTTTTGGGCCATGTAGACAAGCTGTAGTTGGGATTGGCAGAGAAGCTGGAGTTGGGGTTTGTAGACAAGTTGGAGTTGGGGTATGTAGACAAGTCGGAGTTGGGGTTTGTAGTCAAGCTGGAGTTGGGGTTTGTAGACAAGTTGGAGTTGGTGTATGTAGACAAGCTGAAGTTGGGTTTTGGAGACAAGTTGGAGTTGGGGTATGTAGACAAGTTGGAGTTGTGGTTTGTAGACAAGCTGGAGTTGTTGTTTGTAGACAAGTTGGAGGTGGGGTATGTAGACAAGTCGGAGTTGGGGTTTGTAGATAAGCTGGAGTTGGGGATGTAGACAATTTGGAGTTGGAGTTTATAGACAAGCAGGAGTTGGGGTATGTAGACAAGCTGGAATTTGGGTATGTAGACAAGCTGGAGTTAGGGTTTGTAGACAAGCTGGATTTGGGGTTTGTAGACAAGTTGGAGTTGGGGTATGTTGACAAGTTGGAGTTGGGGTTTGTAGACAAGCTGGAGTTGCGGTATATAGAAAAGTCGGAGTTGGGGTTTGTAGACAAGTTGGAGTTGGGGTTTGTAGACAAGTTGGAGTTGGGGTATATAGACAAGCTGGAGTTGGGGTTTGTAGACAAGCTGGATTTGGGGTTTGTAGACAAGTTGGAGTTGGGGTATATAGACAAGCTGGAGTTGGGGTTTGTAGACAAGCTGGAGTTGTGGTTTGTAGACAAGTCGGAGTTGGGGTTTGCAGACAAGCTGCAGTTGTGGTTTGCAGACAAGTTGGAGTTGGGGTATCTAGACAAGTCGTAGTTGGGGTTTGTAGAAAAGCTGGAGTTGGGGATGTAGACAATTTGGAGTTGGAGTTTATAGACAAGCAGGAGTTGGGGTATGTAGACAAGCTGGAATTTGGGTATGTAGACAAGTTGGAGTTGGGGTTTGTAGACAAGCTGGAGTTAGGGTTTGTAGACAAGTTGGAGTTGGGGTATGTAGACAAGTCGGAATTGGGGTATATAGACAAGTTGGAGTTGGGGTATGTAGACAAGCTGGAGTTGTGGTTTGTAGACAAGTTGGAGTTGGGGTATGTAGACAAGTCGGAATTGGGGTATATAGACAAGTTGGAGTTGGGGTTTGTAGACAAGCTGGAGTTGTGGTTTGTAGACAAGTTGGAGTTGGGGTATGTAGACAAGTCGGGGTTGGGGTTTGTAGATAAGCTGGAGTTGGGGTTTGTAGATAAGCTGGAGTTGGGGTTTGTAGACAAGCAGGAGTTGTGGTATGTAGACAAGCTGGAGTTGGGGTTTGTAGATAGGCTGGAGTTGGGGTATATAGACAAGTCGGAGTTGGGGTATGTAGACAAGCTGGAGTTGGGGTTTTTAGACAAGTTGGAGTTGGGGTATGTTGTCAAGCTGCTGTTGGGATTGGCAGACAAGCTGGGATTTGTAGACTAGCTGGAGTTGGGGTATGTAGACAATTTGGATTTGTGTTTTGTAGACAAGCTGGAGTTGGGGTTGGCAGAAAAGCTGGAGTTGGTGTTCGTAGACAAGTTGGAGTTGGGATTGCCAGAGTCTGTGAGAAACGGGGAGCCAATTGCAGCAATAGCTCAACATTTAACATTGCTGGGAATGCCACTGAAATCTTTGGAAATGGCTACAATTCAAATGCAGCTTGAACATGAAAACGAAATACAACATTGTGAATTGCAATTAAAAGAAGAGAAATGAGAGCGTGGGAGAGAATTTCAAATCAGAAGTTAGCAATTAGAGGGGCAAGTCAACTTCAAAGGGTGGGAGTGGAGGTAGAAGGGAGGTTGCGTGAGCGGGATAGTGATCATGAGCAAGCCCATTGTAGCCGAAGGCCGGATAGGTATCTGTTTAAATATGTCCAAGCATTGTGTAAATTCTACGAGACAGATGTAGAAGTGTTTTTCAATTAATTTGAGAACGTGGCTAAACAAATGAAGTGGCCGGTGACCATGTGGATATTGTTGATCCAAACAAAGGTGATGGGTAGAGAAAGTGAGGTATTCGCATCAAAGCAGTGGATAACGATCTGGCTCGGAGGGTGAATAGCTGTTAATGGGGACTGTTAGTTGGTAACAGTGGGTTCGATTAGATTTTTTTTAGATTAGATTACTTACAGTGTGGAAACAGGTCCTTCGGCACAACAAGTCCACACCGCCCCGCCGAAGCGCAACCCATCCATACCCCTACCTAACACGATGGGCAATTTAGCCTGGCCAATTCACCTGACCTGCACATCTTTGGACTGTGGGATGAAACCGGAGCACCCAAAGGAAACCCACACAGACATGGAGAGAAAGTGCAAACTCCACACAGTCAGTCGCTTGAGGCGGGAATTGAACCCGGGTTTACTCGCGCTGTGAGGTAGCAGTGCTAACCACTGTGCCACCGTGCCGCCCAACATAGTTCTGTATACTAGTAGACTATTGAGAACACGGCCCGGAGTGTAGGGGTGAGGGTAAGGATTTGGGAGAGCTCAAGCCCTAAAGATGTTGAACTCAATACCAAGTCCAGAAAGCTGTGGAGTTCCTGGGTGGAAGAGGAAGCGCTGTTATTCCAGCTTGCTCAGAGCTTGGCTGGAGCACTGCAGCAAGCCTGAGACAGAGATGTTGGCCAGCGAACAGGGTGGGGTGGAGACGTGGCAGGCAATTGGAAGCTCAGAGTCTTTTTGTTGGGCAGAACGTAGGTGTTCTGCAAAGCAGAAGCTCAGTCTACGCTTTGTTTCCCCAATATACAGGAGACCACACTGTGAGCAGTGAATACAGTAGACTAGGCTGAGTGAAGTGCTTCACCTAGAAGGTATGTCTGGGGCCTTGGATACTGAGGAGAAAGGAGGTAAAAGGACAGGTATTACACCTTAGGCAGGGGGAAGGTGTGGTGAGGCTGTGGGGTGGGGTGTTGGTAGTGAAGGAAGAGCAGCCCAGGGTTTCCCAGAGGGAACGGTCTCTGTGGAAGGCTGACAAGGGAGGGGAGTGGATTGCGTGTCTGGTGGTGACATCTTGCTGGAGGGGGTGGAAATGCCAGCTACTGATCCTCTGGATGTGGAGAGTGGTGGGATGGTCGGTGAGAACACGGGGGAACCTCTCACTCGAGCAGGAGGGAGGAGAGGGGGATGAGGGCTGAAGTGTGGGAGATGGATAGGATCTGTCTGAGAGTCCTGTCAACAACAGTGCCAGGGAATCCTCTGCTCAGGAAGCAGGTGGACACTTTGGAGACTCCCTTGTTGAAGTCAGCCTCTTTGGAGCAGATGTGACGGAAATGGAGGGACTGGGAGAATGGGATGGAGTCTTCACAGAAAGCAGGATTTGAGGATGTATAGCGCAGGGATCTGTGCGGTAGGTTTAAAGTGTATATTGATGCCCAGTCTATCCCCATAAATGGATACAGAGATGTCAAGGAAGGGAAGGGAGGAGTCAGAGATGGATGAAGTGAAGGTAAGAGTCTGGTGGAAATTGGAAGCGAAATCAATAAATGTTTCCAATCCTAAGCTGTCATGGACCAGGCCAGAGCCCCTCAAAATATCTGAAAATGTAGCCTAGACCCTAACTTTTTCCTATTTTAAAGGAAGATGTGAAGTGTGTGTTATAGATGTGATGCAGCTGTTCAAACCACTCGGCTTTAAACAGAATTTATTTAAATACTCCAGTTGAAACATGAGCAAAAGAAAATGGACTTCAGAACTGATATCCGACCAGATGCAGTAATTATCATTAATTAACTGTTCCGAGACTGTCGCATTCCATAAAATACCCCTTGGCAAAAAGATAAATTCAAACAGAGATTCTTACAGGCTGGAGGGAACCACACCCAGAGAGAGATTTCAGATAAAGACAGAGGAATCCTTTCCTGAAGCTTGCAACTCCCCTGAACTCTCACATCTTGTGATTGCCTCCAGTTAAAACAAACTCGAAATAACCTGAACTGGGAGAACTCGCCACTCCCCTTCCACTATTAAACTACACGCTTCAGCCCCTCCGCCTTTATGAGCTCTCCTCAATAAAACCAAGGAACAATAAACTTCTGTTGTCCCACAGACGGGAGAGGGAAGCACTGCCGATGATACCGTCGATATTTCGGAAAAAGAATATTGGGTAGGGGCAGGAACAGGAGCGGAACAAGCAATGTTCCACACAACCCACAAAGCGGCAGAAGGAACTGGGGCTAATGCGGGTTCCCTGGCAACCCGTCTGACCTGAAGAAAGTGAGAGGAGTCAAAAGAAAAGTTGCTCAGGTTGAGGATGAGCCCATCACAGGGATAAAACAGAGAGCTTTACTGGGTAGAGGCCGTTCAGCCTCAGGGAGTGGAAGGTCAGGACGGATGGTGAATACCATGACAGGGAGGTGGGGCTGGGCTAGGGAATGGAGTTAGAGGGAAGGGGAGGGGAGGAAGGTTCCAGAAGGCCATGAGGATCTCGAAGTTGTTGCAGCTTGTGCACCTTGATGCCTGAGAGGAAATGGAAAGGAAGAAGTTTCTCGGGTGGTGACAGGTGATACTGCAATGTAAGTCTCTCTCTTCCACTTTCCCATTGCCATGAGCTCTGTGCTCCAATCTTTTTCCTTATCTTCACCTTCCTGTTTATTGGCTCCTTTGGATTCACCTTCTTCCCAGTGCCGGAGACTCGGAGAAAGATCTTTTACCGGATTGTGGCCATTTTCTGCAGAAACCCTTCTCTCCTGGACCAGGAATTCAAGCAGAACAGCACCTCACTCACATACCTTGATGGTGGCTCCAGAGTGTGAGAGAGGGAGTGTGAGAGAGGGAATGTGAGAGAGGGAGTGTGAGAGAGGGAGTGTGAGAGAGGGAGTGTGAGAGAGGGATTGAGAGAGAGGGAGTGTGAGAGAGGGAGTGAGAGAGAGGGAGTGTGAGAGAGGGAGTGAGAGAAAGGGAGTGTGAGAGAGGGTGTGAGAGAGAGGGAGTGCACGAGAGGGAGTGTGAGAGAGGGAGTGAGAGAGAGGGAGTGTGAGAGAGGGAGTGAGAGAGAGGGAGTGAGAGAGAGGGAGTGTGAGAGAGGGAATGTGAGAGAGGGATTGTGAGAGAGGGAGTGTGAGAGAGGGTGTGAGAGAGAGGGAGTGCACGAGAGGGAGTGTGAGAGAGGGAGTGAGAGAGAGGGAGTGAGGGAGAGGGAGTGTGAGAGAGTGAGTGAGAGAGAGTAAGTGTGAGAGAGGGAGTGTGAGAGAGGGAGTGAGTGAGAGGGAGTGTGAGAGAGGGTATGTGAGAGACAGAGTGCGAGAGAGGGAGTGTGAGAGAGGGAGTGTGAGAGAGGCTGTTAGAGCGAGGGAGTGTGAGAGAGGGAGTGAGAGAGAGGGAGTGCGAGAGAGGGAGTGTGAAAGAGGGAGTGTGAGAGAGGGAATGAGAGAGGGAGTGTGAGAGAGGGTGTGAGAGCGAGGGAGTGTGAGAGAGGGAGTGAGAGAGAGGGAGTGTGAGAGAGGGAGTGTGAAGAGAGGGAGTGTGAGAGAGGGAATGAGAGAGAGGGAATGTGAGAGAGGGAGTGAGAGAGAGAGGGAGTGTAAGAGTGGGAGTATGAGAGAGGGAGTGGGAGAGAGGGAGTGTGAGAGAGGGGGTGTGAGATAGGGAGTATGAGAGAGGGAGTGTGAGAGAGGGAGCGTGAGAGAGGGAGTGTGATAGAGGGAGTGAGAGAGAGGGAGTGAGAGAGAGGGAGTGAGAGAGAGGGTAGTGGGAGAGAGGGAGTGTGAGAGAGTGAGTGTGAGAGAGGGAGTGGAGAGATAGGGAGTATGAGAGAGGGAGTGAGAGAGAGTGGGAGTGTGAGAGAGGGAGTGTGAGAAAGGGAGTGTGAGAGAGGGAGTGAGAGGGAGGGAGTGAGAGAGAGGGAGTATGAGAGAGGGAGTGAAGAGGGAGTGTGAGAGAAGGACTGTCAGAGACGGAGTGTGAGAGAGGGAGTGTGAGAGATGGTCTATGAGAGAGGGAGTGTGTGTGTGTGAGAGAGAAAGACAGAGACAGAGTCAGACAGCGGAGGAATGAATATGTACTTGAGGGAGTTAGGAGTGTTGGAGAGAACTTGTGGAATTTATTGGGATGGGGAGAAGTGGGAGAGCTGGGGGTAATTACTCTGGGATTGGGAGCGGTGGGAGAGCGTTGGAAGTTACTGGGATGGGGAGGGGTCGGAGAGCTGGTGGAAGTTACTGGGATGGAGGGATGGGAGAGTTGGTGGAAGTTACTGGGTTGGGGAGGGGTTGGAGAGCTGATAGAAGTTGCTGGGATGGGGTGGGATGGAGGAGCTGGTGGAAGTTACTGGGATGGGGAGGGGTGGGAGAACTGGTGGAAGTTACTGGGATTGGATGAAAAGACATAGAGACCTCTTCCAGAAGTAGACAAGTATTTCTCCAGATGAAGAAAGTTAAACCCATTCTCTCAGTACATAACACATTGTTGTGCGTGTGAGCTTGCTGAGCTCCATGTGTCTGCTTGTTTCACCATTAAAAGAGTGTTCAGCTGCTGTCATTGAGTGAAAGCACTGGTGAACAGGAGGGAATGCTGCAAAGGCAGCAGGGCTTATGCCCGAAATTTTGATTCTCCTGCTCTTCGGATGCTGCCTGATCTGTTGTGGTTTTCCAGCACCACACTCTCAATGGGATCTTCAGCATCAGCAGTCCTCACTTTCTCCTAGAATGCTGCCAATACGGAGCAGCCTCTGTAAACAATTAACATTGTCACCTTTTGGAAGATTTCTCTTAAGGTACAGTTACACTCAGCCAGTTCTCTCCATTCCCCTCCCCCACCAACATAAAGGACGAAGCTTCTGGTGATAGGCTGATCTTTCTCGCTATTAGCCACCGTGCCAGCGAGGGGATTCAGGGCAGTGGTCATGCATTGGAAGGTTCAGGTTCAAGACCCACCTGCAATGGAGCAGAACATGTCCAAAAAGCATGTTATTTTTTAAAGACAATAATTAAAATGGATTTTGATCACTGACTGTGGCTGGTTTGGTTTGCAGCTTAAACACATGAAGGAACACCAAAAGCACAGCTGTAAATTTTAGTTCATTAACTTAGTCATGTGGAAACATTGGTGCTTTTGCTAACTTCAAGTCGTATCCGTTGAGACTTTCTGCTAAACTGTTTCTATCGTTACAGTAAGACACAAGCAGCTTAATTGCCTGTTGAGGGAGTTCCTGCTGTAATTTCTGTCCGACCGTGAATCCAAATTTGTCTTGGTGGGTTCACTGAGCTTGGCACGGCCAGCCACTGTGACGTTTTGTGAGCATGTACAAATATTTTTTCGACTACATCTATGTTTCTTATTACCCACTCCTCGCAGCTGTTGGGGTTCCTGGTAAATGTGGGTGGAAATAGTTTGAGACAGAGTTATTGTTTTGAGTCCAGGATGACTCTTCTTCCAAGTCCCACTGAGTTTCTCCAGGATTTCTGTTTCTCACTTCAGCTTTCCAGCAGGGCAGAGTTTCTGCATTTATTTTGCACCTCGCTCGACATTATTCGATAATGTTTACATTTGTTGGTGAAAAATGTCATGGTTTGTTAAAGGTTTTCACCTTGCGCTCATCAGGACCATTTGCAAGAATCCCAATTTAGGTCAAAGCCACCATGTAGACTTCACAAGAGCATGCAGTATAGATGTTGGTGTTCTCCTTGAATTGGTATTCTTGACAATGGACTTGATGACAAGACAAAAACCTTCAACAAGCTGAATTATATTTTCAGCAAGTCATAGTCTTGGAGAGGAGGGGAGTGGGTTGGGGTGAAGATTTAAGGTGAGGTGCAGGAGATTTGGGAAGGGATGTGAGGAAAGATATTCTTTTCATCCAAGATGGGGAGGGAATCTGGAACCCACCATCTGTAGTGGGGCAGAGGCAGGAGCTCTCATAATGTTGAAGACATATTGAGATGTACACTTGCCATGACAAAGTATTAAAGCGTATGGGCCAAGTAGTGGAACATCGGATCAGAACAGTTAGCTGACAGTTTATGACCTTGAAGGGCTGAAGGGCCTTTTCCTGTTGACACAGCAGAAGGCCCATTGCTACTTTATCCCCTCTCTACAACAGCAACTCATCATCTCCCTTCTTTCCACCATTTCTCAATGATCTGCATTTGTTAAAAACAAACTTGTGTTGAGCATCCATTTCATTTCTGAAGACGTAAAATCAGCCCATCCCACGCTGTAGGCAGCAGCATCTACACCCTATCCCGTTGCTGGGTAGAAATAATGTTCTCTTGTGTGGCACTGAGTTTCCTTCTCTTCTCCTGGTATCAGGCAGGTCTTGTGTTCCATTCCTCTGCTACAGGGGACCATGTTCGCAACTATTCTCCCCTGTTCCTGAACCCACTTGAATTCAGAACAAAACTCCTTCCAGACTTCTCCGCTCCCAGGAAAATAGCTCCATCTTCTCCAATCTGTCCAGGAACCAATTCTCGTAAAAACCTCATTATACGCTCTCAAATCACTTCACATTGTTCCCGAGATGTTTCGCCCTGATTGAGACACAATACTGCAGTTAAGGTGGTTTTTGATACAAGTTCATCGTAAGGTCCTTGCTTTCTGTTCCCTGTTTCATTTATATCGCCTCTCCTCGCACCTGCTGCTAAAATGGATTAATTCCCCCTTCTCAGCATTGACGTTTGTGTCCATGCAGTCTGCCTTTGTCCTTTGGGCGGTTAACCCTCCCTCCATCAACACTTTACAATACTCTGAAAGAATCGCCTCGTCCACAAAAGTTGAAACTGGGTCTCGTACATTCAGATCTGTGTCACTGATTCTCATCAGGAAAGCCACAGGTCCTGGAAGAGAGCCCTGGCTCTCCCCATGATATACACACATAGGGGAAGGCAGCAGGTGGGTTAGGAGCAGGAGTAGGCCATTCATCACCTTGAGTCTGTTCTGCCACTTCATGGGATCATAGCATCCAACAGGAACCTGAACACCACATTCCCATTCAACCCCCAATAAACCGAACACCCACCCCTTGTTTATCAAGATCTATTCAACTCTGCTTAAAAATATTCCAAGACACTGCTTCCAAAACATTGAAGTAGGTGTTAGATAGAGTGCTTCGTGTACAGGGGAGAAAGTGGGAATGGGGACTGAGTTGGATGATCAGCCATGATCTTATGGGATAGCAGAGCAGGATGGAAGGGCTGAATAGCCTTGTCCTGTTGCCATATTCCAGGTTTCTATGTTTCGACAACATTTTCAGGAATACAGTTTCAAAGGCAAACAATCCCACTGAGAGAAAAACAAACCCCGAGTCTGTATGTTAAAGCGTCAATGATTCAGTTTGAAACAATGACCTCCCAAGTTCTGCATTCTCCCCCAAGAGGAAATATTCCCCTCTCCACATCCATCCTGAATCCTCATGAACTTTATGTGTTTCAGTCATATTGCCTCGGATTGTTCTGAACCTCAGTGGACACTGACCCAGATTGTCCGACATTTTCTCAGATGACAGAAGGAGCAGAAAGTTTTAAGCGGATGTGAGTGAAACATGAGGGTGGTGGGAATCTGAAACCCACTGCCTGTGAGACACATAGAGGCAGAAACCCTCACCAGTATTGGGGGTTTGAAACTGTATTCCTAAAATGTTGTTGAAACATAGAAACTTGGAATATAACAACAGGACTAGGTTATTCAGCCCTTCCATCCTACTCGGCTATCCCATAAGATCATGGCTGATCATCCAACTCAGTCCAGCAAGTAGGCTAGCTGTCTGTCAGGATGTCCAAGAATTTGGGAGGCTGTGGAGAAAGTAGCACTGACAGGGAATACTTGCGGACACAGGGATGGGTTCAAGTGTGTATACTTCAATGCAAGGAGTACCTGAAATAAGGTGGGTTAAGTTAAGGCATGTATCGGTACCCGGAACTACGATGTTGTGGCCATCATGAATGTGGATAGAAGAGGGACAGGAATAGTTGTTGGAGGTTCTTGGTTACAGATGTTTCAGTAAGATTAGGGAGGGTGGTAAAAATGGAGGTGGATGGCGTTGCTAATTAGAAATGGTATAACGGCTGCAGAAAGGCAGTTCAAGGGGGATCTGCCTTTGGAGTAAGTATGGGCTGAAGTCAGAAATAGGAAAGGATCAGTCACCTTGTTGGGTCTTTACTATAGGCCCCCCAATAGCAGCAGAGATGTGGAGAAACAGATTGGGAAACAGATTTTGGAAAGGTGCAGAAGACACAGGGTAGTAGTCATGGGCGATTTCACCTTCCCAAATATTGATTGGAAGCTCTTTAGATCATGTAGATTGGAAGGGGCAGTGTTTGTGCAGTGTGTCTAAGAAGCTTTTCTAACTCAGCATGCAGATTGTACGACCAGAGGGGAGGCCATATTGGATTTGGTACTTGGTAATGAACCGGGACAAGTGATGGGCTTGTTAGTGGGTGAACATTTTGGTGATGGTGACCACAATTCTGTGACTTACACCTTGTTTATGGAGAGAGATAGGTGCATGCAACAGGGTAGGTTTTACAATTAGAGGAATGGTAAATACAATGCTGTAAGACAGGATCAGAGGAGCATAAGTTGGGAGCATAGCCTGTCAGGGAAGGATGTGGTGGAAATGTGGAATTTTTTCAAGGAACAGATATGACGTGTCCTTGCTATGTATGTAACTGTCAGGCAGGAAAGAGATGGTCGTGTGAGGGAACCTTGGTTGACGAGGAAGGTTGAAGAAGGAGGCTTACATAAGGTTGAGGAAACAAGGTTCAGACAGAGTGTTGGAGGGATGCAGGATAGCCAGAAGGGAGATGAATAAATGGCTTAGGAGAGCTAAGAGAGGGCATGAAAAATCTTTGGCGGATAGGATCAAGGATAACCCCAAGGCATTTTATGCATATGTGAGAAACATGAGAATGACGTGAACGAGGGTAGGTCCGATCAAGGACAGTAGTGGGAGACTGTGTATTGAGTCGGAAGAGATAGGAGAGGTCTTGAATGAATACTTTTCTTCAGTATTTACAAACGATAGGGACCGTATTGTTGAAGACGAGAGTGTGAAACTGACTGGTAAATGAGAAGAGATACTTGTTAGGAAGGAAGATGTGTTGGGCATTTTGAGCAACTTGAGGATAGACAAGTCCCCCGGGCCTGACGGGATATATCCGAGGATTATGTGCGAAGCAAGAGAGGAAATTGCAGAGCAGTAGGCAATGATCTTTTCGTCTTCACCGTCAACCGGGATGGTACCAGGGGACTGGAGAGTGGCGAATGTTGTGCCCTGTACAAAAAAGGGAATAGGGATAACCCCGTGAATTTCAGGCCAGTTAGTCTTAATTCGGTGGTAGGCAAATTAATGTAACGGGTACTGAGGGATAGAATTTATGAGTATTTGGAAAGACACTGCTTGATTAGGGACAGTCAGCACGGATTTGTGAAGGGTAGGTCTTGCCTTACAAGTCTTATTGAATTCTTTGAGGAGGTGACCAAGCATGTGGATGAGGGTAGAGCAGTGGATGTAGTGTACATGGATTTCAGTAAGGCATTTGATAAGGTTCCCCATGGTAGGCTTATGCAGAAAGTCAGGAGGCACGGGATAGAGTGAAATTTGGACCGTTGGATAGAAAACTGGCTAACCCGTCGAAGTCAGAGAGTGGTGATAGACGGTACATATACAGCCTGTAGCCCAGTTACAAGTGGAGTTCCGCAGGGATCAGTTCTGGGTCATCTGCTGTTTGTAATTTTTATTAATGACTTGGAAGAGGGAGTCGAAGGGTGGGTCAGTAAATTTGCAGATGATACGAAGATTGGTGGAATTGTGGATAGTGAGGAGGGCTGTTGTCGGCTGCAAAGAGACTTAGATATGATGCAGAGCTGGGCTGAGGAGTGGCAGATGGAGTCCAACCCTGTCAATTGTGAGTATGTCCATTTTGGAAGGAGAAATAAGAATGTGGAATACAGGGTTAACGATAGGGTTCTTAGTAAGGTGGAGGAGCAGAGGGATCTTGGGGTCAATGTTCATAGATCTTTGAAAGTTGCCACTCAGGTGGATAGAGTTTGTAAGAAGCCATATGGTTTATTAGCGTTCATTAGCAGAGGGATTGAATTCAAGAGTCATGAAGTGATGTTGCAGCTGTACAGGACCTTGGTTAGGCCACATTTGGAGTACTGTGTGCAGTTTTGGTCGTCTCACTTTAGGAAAGATGTGGAAGCTTTGGAGAGGGTGCAGAGAAGATTTACCAGGATGTTGCCTGGAGTGGAGACTAGGTCGTACGAGGATAGGTTGAGAGTGCTAGGCCTTTCTCATTGGAACGGCGAAGGATGAGGGGTGACTTGATAGAGGTTTATAAAATGATCAGAGGAATAGATAGAGTAGACAGTCAAACATTTTTCCCTGGGTATAACGGAGTGTTACAAGGGGGACATAAATTTTAGGGGAAGGGTGAAAGGTATAGGGGGGATGTCAGGGGTAGGTTCTTTACCCAGAGAGTGGTGGGGGCATGGAATGTGCTGCCTGTGGGAGTGGCAGAGTCAAAAGCATTTGTGACCTTTAAGCGGCATTTGGATAGGTACATGAATGGGTGCTTAAGCTAGGACAAATGTTCGGCACAACATCGTGGGCGAAGGGCCTTTTCTGTGCTGTATTGTTCTATGTTCTATGAAAGGACAGCCTGGGGAGGGGGAAGGAGAGTATGGGGAGGGGAAAGGAGAGCGTGGGGACAGGGAAAGGAGAGAGAGGGGGGAAGGAGAGTGTGGGGAGGGGGGAAATTAGATTGTGGGGAGGGGGAAAGGAGAGAGTGAGGAGGGGGGTAAGGAGAGTGTGGGGAGGGGGAAAGAAGAGTGTGGGATGGTGGGAAAGGAGAGTGTGGGGAGAGGGAAAGGAGATCGTGGGGAGGCGGGAAAGGAGTGTGCGGGGAGGGGAAAGAAGAGTGTGGGGAAAAGGGAAAGGAGAGCGAGGGGAGGGGGAATGGAGAGTGTGGGGAGGGGGAAAGGGCAGCGCGGGGAGGAGGGAAAGGAGAGTATGGGGAGGGGGGAAAGGAGAGTGTGGGAAGAGGGAAAGGAGAGTGTGGGGAGGGGGAAAGGAGAGTGCAGGGGGGCAAAAGAGAGCGTGGAGAGGAGAGAAAGGAGAGTGAGAGGAGTGGGAAAGGAGATTGAGGGGAGGGGGAAAGGAAAACGTGGGGAGGGGGAAAGGACAGCGTGGGGAGGGGGAAAGGAGAGTGAGAGGAGGGGGAAAGGAGAATGTGGGGAGGGGGAAAGGAGAGTGAGGGGAGAGAAAAAGCAGATTGTGGGGAAGGAAGGAGAGTATGGGGAGGGGGAAAGGAGAATGTGCGGAGGGGAAAGGAGAGTGTGGGGAGGGGGAAAGGAGAGTTTGGGGTCAGAAAGGAGAGTCTGGGGAGAGAGGAGAGTGTGGGAAGGGGGAATGGAGAGTGTGCGGAAGGGGAAAGAAAAGGGACCGGTGGGGATGGGTGGGAAGTGCAGTGTGCGAAGGTGAAATGTAGCAGCCTCCTTGATGCTAAAACATTGGTGGTCATGGACAGCTATATCCCTAACAACTTACCCATCAAACAAAAGAGAGCCCAGACAGAAAGGCAGTGGGTCTTGCTACGCAAAGAAACCAACAGGAACAAGCCATCCAAACAACGAACAAGAACAAATAACGAAGAAAGTTTACAGCCAAGGAACAGGCCCTTCGGCCCTCCAAGCCTGAGCCAAACCAAATCCACTGTCTAAACCTGTCTCCCGACTCCTAAGCATCTGTATCTCTCAGCTCCCCACCTACTCCTGCAACTGTCCTGATGCATCTTAAATGAATCTACCGTTCCTGCCTATACTACCTCTGCTGGCAACGCATTCCAGGCACCTACTTCCATCTGTGTAAAATACTTTCCATGTGTATCCCCTTAAAACTTTCACCTCTCACCTTGAACACATGACCTCTCGTCATTGACCCCCTCAACTTGAGAAAAAGCTTACATCTATCCACCCTGTCTGTAACCTTCATTTATTTTGTAGACCTCAATCAGGTTCCCCCTCAATCTCTTTTTTCTAATGAAAACAATCCTTACCCAATCAACCTCACTTCATAGCTCGCACCTTCCATACCAGGCAACATCCTCGTAAACCTTCTCTGCACCCTCTCCAAAGGGTCCACATCCTTTTGGTAACGTGGCGACCAGAAGTGTACACAGTATTGTAAATGCGGCCGAAACAAAGTTTTGTACAATTTTAAAATGACCTGCCAGCTCTTACACTCAATACCGTGTCCAATGAAGGCAAGGATACCATATGCCTTCTTGACCACTCTATCCACATGTGCAGCCACCTTCAGCGTACAATGGACCTGAACTCCCAGATCTCTCTGCTCATCATCTTTTCCCAAGGCTCTTCTGGTTACAGTCTACTTTGCTTGAGAATTAGACTTCCCAAAATGCATCACCTCATATTTGCCTGGATTGAACACCATCTGACACTTCTCCGCCCTACTCTCCAGTCTATCTATATTCTCCTGTATTCTGTGACAGACCCCTATGCTTTCTGCTCTTCCACCAATTGTCGTTTCATCTGCAAACTTATTGAACAGACCAACAATGCCCTCTTCCAGATCATTTATGTATATCGCCATCAAAGGTGGACCAGCACTGATCCTTGTGGAACAGAACAGTCACCTTTCTCCATTTCGAGAATCTCCCTTCAACTACTAGTCTCTATCTCCAGTTGCTCAACCAGTTCTTTGTCCACCTAGTGAGAACACCCTGCACACCATGTGACTTCACTTTCTCCATTAGTTTACCACGGGGAACCTGATCAAATGCCTTATTATATATGACATCGACAGCCTTTCCTTCATCTTCCAACTTGGTCACTTCTTCAAAGAACTCTATTAAGTTGATAAGGCACGATCTCCCCCACACAAAATCACGGTGCTTATCACTTATAAGTCAATTAGTTTTCAAATATAAATAGATTTTATCCCTCAGTACCTTCTCCAGTAGCTTCCCACCTCTGATGTCAGGCTCACTGGTCTGTAGTTATCTGGAATAACCCTACTACACTTCATGCACAGGGGGACAACATGAGCACTGTCCAGTTCTCCTGTGTTAAGGATGCGACAAAGCTATCTGTTAGGGCCCCAGCTATTTCCTCTCTCGCCTCCCTCAGCAACCTGGGATACATCCCATCTGGTCCTTTCGAATTTGTCCACCTTAATATCCTTGAGCCTACCCAACACTTTTTCCCTCCTTACATCAACGTGATCCAGAGTAAGTAAACCTCTACCTTTAATCTCAAAATTCATCATATCTCTCTCCTCATTGAATACTGATGCAAAGAAATCATGGAGAATCTCACCCATTTTCACAACCTTCCTTCCTTATGCTTTAGTGGACCAACTCTTTCTCTAGATACCCTCTTGCTTCTTATACATGAAGAAAAGGCCTTGGGAATCTCCTTAATTTTGCTCGCTCAAGTTATTTCATGAGCCCTTTTAGCCCACTTGATTCCTCGTTTAAGATTGGTCCCACCCTCCTGATATTCCTCCAAGGCCCATTCTGTTGTTCGCTGCCTGGAACTTATGTACGCTTTCCATTTCCTCTTGGCTAGTCGCACCATTTCTCCTATCATCCACAGTTCAGGAATCTTGTCTTTTCTATCCTTTGTTTTCAAAGGGGCATGCCTATCCTACACTATCTTCAACCTATCTTTGAAAGCCTCGCACACAGCAAATGTGGATTTCCCTTCAAATGGCTGCTCCCAATTCTCATTTCCCCGCTCCTGTCAAATTTTGATATAATTGGCCTTGGCCCAGTTTCGTACTTTTCCCTGAGGACCACTCTCATCTTTGTTTGTGATTGACAGTGTTTCAGACGATTAACGGATATTCCGGATTGGTCTGAACTATAGAACGTTATGAAAAACCATCGACCAAGGCACAAACACAGGGTTCACCTGCAGACGGTTTTCTTAAATCTTCTGGAGGCGTTCTGAGGAGACCAGCACGGCAAGGGTCAGAGACCAGCTGACCAACCAGAGACCAGCTGATCACCCAGAGAGAGAGTGAGGGAGAGAGAAACCAGCTTCACAGATCCAGAGACAGAGAGAGACACACACACAAATAGAGAAAGGGAGAGAGAGAGAGATAGAGTCAGAGAGACAGAGAATGAGAGAGACAGATAGAGACAGGGAGAGACCATGAGAGAGGCAGAGTGAGAGAGAGAGAAAGGGCCAGACAGACAGAGACAAAGCCAGATAGACAGAAAGATAGAGAGAGACAGAGAGGCAGAGACAGAGAAAGTGAGACGCAGAGAGAGAGAGACTGTATATCTCCAAGCGACTCAGGACTTAAAGCACCAGGAGGATTACAGATAGCATGCCTGTAACTAAAGGGTATTGTCACATGTTTCCTGATAATGATGGGACTGTGTACATTGGTACTGGCTCATGTTCGTAGTGATTTGACCGTTTCAGTATTGGTGACACCTGGGCACATTCATTCAGATCATTTCCATTGGAGTTGTCGAACTTGTTTTAAGGAGGAATTGGACAACATCTTCATCTCTGAAATTATCTCATGATCTGCCACGCTGTCTCTAAAGCAATTATATCCCAAAATTGATTGCAATCCTCCAGCTGAGATTGTTCTCCTGCCTTCTACACTTGCAGCAACACTCACGGACCTTTACACTCTATTATGTTTATAATAAATGTCAAAACTCCATTTGCCTTCCTTGTTAGCTGCTTTAGTTGCAATGACCAGCGGGAGGTCAGTGACGTATCTGGCTGGACAGTGACAGTAAGGGGTAGGTCAGTGATGTATCTGGATGGACAGTGACAGTAAGGGGGAGGTCAGTGATGTATCTGGATGGACAGTGACATTACGGTGGAGGCCAGAGATGTATCTGATGGACAGTGACAGTAAGGGGGAGATCAGTGCTATATCCAGATGTACAGTGACAGTAAGGGGGAGGTCAGTGATGTATCTGATAGACAGTGACAGTAAGGGCGAAGTCAGTGATGTATCTTGGTGGACAGTGAAAGGACGGGGGAGGTCAGTGATGTATCTGATGGACAGTGACAGTAAAGGGGGAGATCAGTGATGTATCTGGATGGACAGTGACAGTAAGGGGGAGGTCAGTGATGTATCTGATGGACGGTGACAGTAAGGGGGAGGCCAGTGATGTATCTGATGGACAGTGTCAGTAAAGGGGGAGGCCAGTGATGTATCTGATGGACAGTGACAGTAAGGTGGAGGTCGGTGATGTATCTGTTGGACAGTGACAGTAAAGGGGGAGGACAGTGATGTGTCTGGATGGACAGTGGCAGTAAGGGGAGGTCAGTGATGTATCTTGATAGACAGTAACAGTAAGGGGGATGTCAGTGATGTATCTGGATGGACAGTGACAGTAAGGTGGAGGTCAGTGATGTATCTGGATGGACAGTGACAGTAAGGTGGAGGTCAGTGATGTATCTGGATGAACAGAGACAGGAAGGGGGAGGTCAGTGATGTATCTGATGGAAAGTAACAGGAAGGGGGAGATCAGTGATGTATCTGGATGGACAGTGGCAGTAAGGGGGAGGTCAGTGATGTATCTTGATAGACAGTGACAGTAAGGGGGATGTCAGTGATGTATCTGGATGGACAGTGACAGTAAGGGGGAGGTCAGTGATGTATCTGACGGACAGTGACAGTAAGGGGGAGGTCAGTGATGTATCTGATGGACAGTGACAGTAAGGGGGAGGTCAGTGATGTATCTGGATGGACAGAGACAGGAAGGGGGAGGTCAGTGATGTATCTGGATGGACAGTGACAGTAAGGGGGAGGTCAGTGATGTATCTGACGGACAGTGACAGTAAGGGGGATGTCAGTGATATATCTGGATGGACAGTGACAGTAAGGGGGAGGTCAGTGATGTATCTGACGGACAGTGACAGGAAGGGGGACGTCAGTGATGTATCTGGATGGACAGTGACAGTAAGGGGGAGGTCAGTGATGTATCTGACGAACAGTGACAGTAAGGGGGAGGTCAGTGATGTATCTGATGGAGAGTAACAGTAAGGGGGAGATCAGTGATGTATCTGATGGACAGTGAGAGTAAGGGGGAGGTCAGTGATGTATCTGATGGACAGTGACAGCAAGGGGGAGGTCAGTGATGTATCTGATGGACAGTAACAGTAAGGAGGAAGTCAGTGATATATCTGGATGGACAGTGACAGTAAGGGGGAGGTCAGTGATGTATCTGATGGAGATTAACAGTATGGGGGAGGTCACTGACGTCCCATCGTTGGAGGTCCATCTTGTTCACTGAGACACCTTCCCTCAGGAAAGGCAGTATGTTGTCCTTACACGGACCTTCATATGACTCCACGTCCTGGAAAATTGGGAATGGGGAATAAATGCTGACCTCGCAGTGATGTTCACATTCATTGTGTGAGAAGAATCACATTTCACTCAGTGAGTGAAATGTTCTTGGTTAAAGAGGGCTGCTCCTACCCGCGAGTACAGAAGGACAGCTCAGAGACTTTTGTTCACACTTGGAATGTACTGTCTCGATGAAACATCAGTTGAAATAATTTGTCAAAAATCACACAACACCAGGTTCGAGTCCAACAGGTTGAACGTGTCCACCCCAGTCAAACACCAGCACCTTCACATCATGAAATAGGGTGTGATCTCGGGATAGGGCTCATGGTGTTTGAGTGGACAGCGTTATTGCTGGCAGATTCCAGATTCTGCTTTTGTTATTTCATTATCATGTAACCCCCCTCCGTAATCAGGATTACACTTGTTATTGTAATGGTTTTGTTCATTTCCAGAAATGTGAAAAACAGCAACAAAGCCGAGCAATGCTGTCACCTCGATCTCCCCAAGGAGCTTCCACACAGTATAAGGCAGCGTCTCTGGGAATGCATCAGCTCAGAGTCTCAAACAAGGAGCTTGTCAGCTGCCTGAAGGGACAGATCACCTCACACAGGAAAATGCATCGACCAATTGATCTCGTGCAGAAGGTGTTCTACACCATCCTTGCTGTTACTGGCATCCCAGGTATGGGGCTATGACAATTGAACTGGTCTTAATCTGCTGTTGATCTGCTCTCTGGTTTTACCGTTTGAACAATAACACCTCCAGCTCACTGAATGGTCTCCCTTATCCAGACCCCGGGACAGTGACAGCAATTCACTGAGCAGCATTCTCGGTACAATCCTACACTGACAGAGACTCCCAACTTCACTGCTGCAGCAGCATTTTCTGTTCTCAGTGTTGTGTCATCTGTTCCAGTTTGTTATGGCTTCAAGGTATGAGGAGAGATCAGGCAGGTTAGTTCTGAAGAAGGGTCACTCGACCCGAACTCTGTGCTTTCTCCCACAGATGCTCTCGACCTGCTGCGCTTCTTCTGACTTCATTACGTAAATGAAGCCAGGTTGATCGAGAATTTTGAAGGTTAAGGGATGATCTGAGTGAAGTCCAACAAAATATTAAAAGGAAAACATGAACTGATTCTAATGGTTGCAGATTTCGAACAAAGGATCATGGTCTGTGAATGGGGCAGACAGCGTCCAGGAGAGATGTCAGAAAGCTCTTCTGTGCACAGAGGGTGGGAAAGGTTTGGAACTCTCTTACACACACACACAGTCATGGATGCTGCATCACTTGGGAATTTTCAATCTCAGATTGATCTTTTATTTTGGCAAAGCAAAGGATTTGAAGAATTTGCGCCTTGTTCTGATTTGGAAAGTTTCATCGACAATCGCTTCCGGAAATTCTCTCCTCCTCACACTCTTTGGTCAGGAGATTGAAATGTTGACAGATTGCCCTCCTGGTCCCTCCACATTGAGATGTTGGTGGGTAGATTTACAGTGTAAATATCACAGTAAACCTAAAATTGCCACATTGTCATGAAGGGAGTCCTGCATGCTCTGCTGTACTGACCTTGTTTAAGATACATGGTGTAGTTGTGTTTGAAATCTCACGCAGGTCCTGGTGACCTGTTTTATAATCCTGCCATGGCTCTGATCAGGATTAAGTCCAATGACAGGATCAGGGGATAACTGTTTCTCTGGAGAAGGGGAGAGTTTGGATTATTCACAGTCCTATAACTGACTTGGGATTGATGAATCTAATGGGGTTCTATCCCTTACCATTCAACCAAAGGAAATCATAAACTTCCTTCTGCTCTCCTAGGAGTGGCTGTGAGCTCAATATCTATCTAAACTCTATAATGTCATGAGTGACTGGGCTGGAAGACAATCTGGAATGAATGTTGAAGTCTGAAACTCAAACTCACTCACACCCAACCACTCCCAGTCACACAGTGCATGGGAATTTGTTGGTAAAACTTTGTTCTTTCTCTCTGGATTGGGTAGGGGGTATTTCTGATCAATAATTTGTTGTTTCTTTTCCCATTTCTCTACCACAGTAAATTTGCTAGCAGTCGCAGTCCTTTCCAGGCAAAACTGTGGTGTTTCCCCTTGCACTACCCGTTACCTGGTGTTTATGGCAGCTGCCGATCTGATGGTAATTATTACTAACGTTATACTGATGAAATTACCTTCCTATTATTACCTGCAGTCATTCCTGAACATCACTCCTGTGTGCTGTGTTATTGGGGTACTGTCTCGTGCAGCCATGGACTGCTCTGTCTGGTTCACCGTCACTTTCTCCTTTGACCGATTTCTGACCATTTGTTGTCAGAAGCTAAGAACAAAATATTGCACTGAGAAAGCTGCGACAGTGGTTCTGGCAACAACCTGCACATTGTTCTGTCTGAAAAACATCCCCTTCTATTTTGAATTTGAGCCTTGGAGGATAATCAACAATGTGCCATTATACTGTCGAACAAAGTTAAGCTACTTTACTGAGACTTGGTGGGTGGTATTAGATTGGCTTGATTCAGTGTTAACCCCTTTACTGCCATTCGCTTTAATTCTGTTGCTCAATGCTCTGACAGTCAGACACATTTTAGTGACCAGTCGAGTCCGGAAGAGGCTGAAGGCTGAGAGCAAAGGAGAGAATCACAGAGACCCAGAGATGGAGAGCAGAAGGAAGGCTGTGATATTGCTCTTCACCATCTCTGGGAGCTTCATAGTCCTCTGGTTAATTGTTGTTCTGAATTTCTTTTATTATGCCGTTCAAGGAATCAATTCTGGTGATTACTTGTATTTTCGAGATCACTTCACTGCGGTTGGTACCATGCTGCAGAACCTAAGCTCTTGCACAAACACATTTATTTATGCAGCAACATTGTCCCGGTTCAGAGCAAAAATCAGTAACGCAGTAAAATACCTGGTTACACGGATTCATTGCATTGTGAATAAATAAAACTCCTCAGTGAAGCCCACAAGAGGGTCCGACTGTTTCCAAACCATGAAATGATTTTGTTTTATTCACTCGTGGGATGTGGGTATCACTGACTGAGTCTGTCGTTATTCCCCATGCCGAATTGGCCCTGAGAAGGTAATGCTGAGCTGCCTGTAACACTGATGGAATGACAATAAATTTTAAATCAGGATGGTGAATGACTCAGTGGGGAATTTGAAGGGGATGATGTTCCCATCTATCTGCTGCCCTTGTCCGTCGAGATGGACGTTCTCGTGGTTTTGGGAGGGGCTGTCTGAGGATCGTTGGTGAATTTCTGCAGTGCACCGTGTCGATGGTAAACACTGCTGCGACTGAGTGTCAGTGATGGAGGGAGGGGATGTCTGGGATGTGGTGCCAACCAAGCGGCTGCTTCATCCTGGATGGTTTTTTTTTCTGGTGGCAGAAACCAGGACAAACCAGCTGTTTAGTTGGCACCACATCCACAAACACCCACTCCCTCCACCAGTGTTTCTCAGCAGCAGCAGTGTGGACCATCTCCAAGATGCACTGCAGAAGTTCACCAAAGGTCTCACACAGCATCTTCCTAACCCACAAACTTTACCATCCAGAAGGACAAGAGCAACAGATCGATGAGAACGGAAATCCCTGCACATTCACCTCAAAGCCACTCACCAACCTGACTTGGAAATATCTCACCGTCCCTTCACTGGGTCAGAATCCTTGAGCTCCCTCCCTAACAGCATTGTGGGTTGACCTACACCACACGGACTGCAGCGGTTCAAAAAGGCAGGTCACCTCCACACATTATGGAGGAGCAATTGGGAACAGGCAGCGTTCCCAGCCAGGTCTGGACCAGCGATGCTCACGTCCCACGAGTGAATAAGACAAAGTGCATGCAGGTAATTGCAGAAACAGCAGTGAATCTGATCAGCACACCACCGTCTTCACTGGGGATGTTAGGGTTGGGCCAGAAATGCTGTTTTAGTAAGAGATCCCCTCATCTCCTGTACAATGTAATAATAATTGAGATTGACAGTAGAATTTAGGATTAGGAACATCATCAAAAAATTGAAATTGAGCATCAGGTCAATAAGAGTGTCAAAGAATAGATAATGATAATAGATTGGCAGCTGATGGAAAACTTTGGTCATTATGCAAATCAGATAATGGTTATAAAACAAAGACTAATTCTGTTCCAAAATTGCAAATGTAAGTTGTACACACCGAGCTGAGGAAATAAATGAGAAATTAAGATTTGTTTTATGCGGGATAAATAAGATGGGACAGCCACAGGGAGAGCTGTGGGAGCAGAGTCCCTGTGTATATTTAAGACTGAGAGAGAGAGAGAGATTATTGTGGGAGCTGATTACGGCAGAAGCTGGGATCTGTTCTGAAAACAAAAAATTTCTGGAAATCACAATAGGTCGGGCAACATCCATAGAGAGAGGGCAGGCTAATTCTTTGAGTTTATCTCCATCAGACATAGATCGGTAATCAGTCGGGGAATCAAGGGTTACAGGGAGAGGGCAGGAAAGTGGCCGTGAGGGATGTTGAATCAGCCACATCACCATGAATGATGGAACAGGCTGGAGGGACCAAATAAATGGCAGGTCTGAGGGGAGCACTGAGGATCAAAGGGAGCTGGGTGTACAAGTCCATAGGTCCCTGAAGCTGTTAGCACAGGTAGACAGGATGGTTAAGAAGGCGTACGGGATGCTAGTCTTCATTAGCCAGCGATTAGAATATTGAATATAGATCACAGAATCTGAAGAGACCCTAGAATGTTGCTATCTTCTAAATGAGGCCTTCCTGAGGAAATGGAGACCATCACACATTCAGGCGGATGGGAAATGGGCAGCAGGTTGTCAAGTTGTATTCCGATTGGATTTAGAAAAGAGATGATGTGCATATAAATTACCAAGTTTGGGAGTACGGAAAACTCATGCCAAAATACAAAAATGTTTTTATTGGCCTGGACTGTATAAAGAAGTGGTCAAATTTTGGAGTGCATTTCATCTGCGTCAGAAAATTGGAAACATTCAGTCAGCGATAAAGCCTGCCCCTTGAATATCCATTCCCACATTTTACAAGGGGGTTAATTGATTGGGTCGTGTTGTCGTCAAATCAATAAAATTCACATTTCGAAGCAAGTCAAATTTAGAAAAAAGTAAATCCAATTTATTAAATCAAAACATTTTTGGGATTCTGCCACTAACTGCAGGACGAGACGAGGCTGCCTGTCCACGAACAATAGGTACAACCGTTTTTATAGTCCGAATGGCCCGGACAATAAAAGACGACAAAAGATGTTTTATTGTGTTCTGCGCATGCGTGCAGAGATCACTGTTTCCAGGAACAGTGTACCACGCCATTGTGTTCTGTACATGCACATACAGAGATCACTGTTTCCAGGAACAGTGTACCACGCCATTGTGTTCTGTACATGCACATACAGAGATCACTGTTTCCAGGAACAGCGTACCTCACTATTGTGCTCTGTACATGCACACACACACATTGCTGTATCCAGGAACAGCATACCACTCCATTGTGTTCTGCAAGTCTTTCTTCTTTACATACTTCCTGTTTTAAGTCTCCCTTGTGGTCTGAGACATGCGGGAGCATGATGAACCGACCACCACCACAGACTAATCATCAGCGTGGCCAGAAATGGGTAACTCCCAGGCGACCAAACATGCAGGCTACCACCCAGCATAATTATCGCTGTCCAAACTTTCCAACATGAGGTAAGGCCAACCATAACAATGCAACAAGCGATGACCGCAACAAAGAACATGATGATGGCATGCAAAAGGAATGAACCCCAGGATCCGCCTCATTGCCATCCTAGCACTCTAGTGGTGGGATGATTATAATCATGAAACTGTTTCCCTTCCTGATGGTTATTATCAACCTCCAGGCGGATGTGATCCAATTGGTCAGTTATATTGTCCGATGTGTTTGGAATGTATGTGCCGCACTCGGCCCCAATAACAGCACAGGGGCCAACTTGTGCCACTCGCAAATAGTCAAGGGCCAAACGGTTCGACAACACAACAGTACGGGTGGCAATGATCTCAGCCGACACCTCGGAGATGGCCGTGCTTACCGCTGCAAAGCCATCGGCAGTCTCATTAGCCGGCATTTCCAAGGTGGAGGCCATATTGATCAGTTCCCTAGCAGCCTTAGCACTCCCATAGGCGGGGAAGGTGAACATACGGAATCGCTCGGTCCCAGTGATGGACCGTTTGGATTGAGGTGGATGCAGTTTGGGATGAACGCGGTGGGAACTGTAATGGTGAACAAAAGGTAGCACAGAGGCAAGGGAGCAAGATCCAGACCAATATGGAGAGAGCCAAGGGTAGGCCTTGACAGCACAGTCAGAGTAATTCTCATTGTAAGGCCTCAGGTAATCAGTCGGAATTGAAGTCCAAATGGTTTTGTACGTTTTCCCTGTCGTCATGTTGACAAACTCAAGGCTCAGAATAATCCAGAAAGAAACGATCGGCGGGCGGACGGGGTAAGGAGCAGGGAACGGGAACATTTGCTGGTTCCGGCATTCCACCCTGGTGTGCGATTACATTTAAAACAAATCGCCCCCGTGGGCCTTCCTTCACCCGCGGTGTTTGTGAGGGTCAGAGCCAGACGGGTGTATGTTAAAGGATGTAGTGAGGCTGGAACCAACCTTGATAGTTTTGCATGTTATAACCCGTGGTCTCCCAGGTGACCTCATCATTGGCAGCAGAAATGGTCTGGTCAGGGCCTCGCATGAATGACCCGAGAGATTCTCTGTCAGACCTAACCCCTGCCCATCCCCCATATGGATAAATGTGAGGGTCTGTTCTGGTCCAATCACCATTCCACCGTTTTGGATTTATTAAACGGAATGGGACTCAGTGGAATCCCCCCCAATAGAGTGTGGAGGGATTCGAGTACACACCCAGCATTTCGAGATGTTATTTTGCTGTGTGTGCTGATAGAACATGGTTAGGTCTGTATTAACATGAAACCACGCACCTACTCCGGTGAACAGGACCCAGGGTTGCACAATCCATTTGGTGCTGCCCCCCAGTGGCTACCAGGCAAAGGGCGAAGGCAACAATAAACAGGACCATCCCGGAGCTTCCTGAGCAGAGCTATACAATGGTCCAAAGAATGTACTGCCCATACATAGAACATAGAACACAAAACATTACATCGCAGTACAGGCCCTTCAGCCCTCGATGTTGCACCGCCCTGTCATACTAATCGGAAGCGCATCCCATCTACACTAATCCATGTACTTCCATATGCCTGTCCAATGACGACTTAAATGCACTTAAACTTGGTGAATCTACTACCGTTGCAGGCAAAGCATTCCATACCCTTCCTACTCTCTGAGTAAAGAAACTACCTCTGACATCTGTCTTATACCTATCTCTCCTCACTTTAAAGTTGTGTCCCCTCGTGTTTGCCATCCCCATACTTGGAAAAAGGCTCTCCCTGTCCACCCCATCTAACCCTCTGATTATCTTGTACATCTCTATTAAGTTACCTCTCAACCTCTTCTCTCCAACGAGAACACCCTCAAGGCCCTCAGCCTTTCCTCGTAAGACATTCCTTCCATACAAGGCAACATCCGAGTGAATCTCCTCTGCATACTTTCCAAAGCTTCCATATCCTTCTTACACTGCGTTGACCAGAACTGCACACAATACTCCAAGTGTGGCCGTACCTGAGCTTTGTACAGCTGCAGCATAACCTCTTTGTTCCGGAACTCAATCCCTCTATTAATAAAGGCCAAAACACCGTATGCTTCGTAACGACCCTGTCAATCTGGGTGGCAACTTTCAGGGATCTGTGTACATGGACACCGAGATATCTCTGCTCATCTGCACTCCCAAGAAACTTACCATTAGCTCAGTACTTTGCATTCTGATTACTCCGTCCAAAATGTATCACCTCACATTTGTCCACATTAAACTACATTTGCAACCTCTCAGCCCAGCTCTGAATCCTATCTATGTCTGTCTGCAACTTACTACATCCATCGTCACTATCCACAACTCCACCACCCTTAGTGTCATCCGCAAATTTACTAACCCACCCTTCTAAGCCCTCATCCAAGTCATTTATAAAAATGACGAACAGCAGTGGACCCAACACCGACCCTTGCGGCATGCCGCTAGTAACTGGACACCAAGATGAACATGTTCCATCAACTACACCCCTCTGTTTTCTTTCAGCCCACACTCTCGTCCATTCACAACAACTGCGCACATATGAACATCGTCAGTAGGTCTCGAGAGGAGTCAGTCTGAAAAGAAAGCAGAGGGTGAGGATGATCAACCAGTGTCTGGATATTTCTTCGGTTGTGACCAGTGTTTCCAGACTCCCCCTTCCCTCGCATGTCAATACAGGTGGGTGTGTCACCACTAATGATAATCTCAGAGGGACCATCCTACTGAGGGGCGAAGCCTGGTTTAACGGGGAGAGTCTTAACCATAACCTTCCTACCCACCGATGGGACCTCCGCACAATCCTCTAAATTCCTCTGTTCATCCTGCCTACCCCCCCCCTCCCCCCCCCCCCCCCCCCCCCGCACCCCCCACCCGTCTGTTTGTCCCGAACTGTTTTCCACGTCTCCTTCAGCTGGGTGCTCAGTTCGAGCACATCGCGATGTATTCTATCGCAGCGAGGGCCAGCATCGGAACCCTCCCGTGATGATGGAATCGGGCAGTTACATTGCCTAACCTGTCATCGACTCGTAAGGGGTCAAACCATTTGACCCGCTTGTGGTGGACTGGAGTCACAGGTCTAGCAGGCAGTACCTCAGGCCAGCGTTTGTCATGTCCTGCATGGCCTTAGCAAGGGAGGGTTTAAGATTCCTGTTCATTCCCCCCACCATGCCTGAACTTTGTGGATGGGAGGGTGTGTGAAATTTCGGTTTAATGCCCATCAGCTGGCATGTGGTTTTTTAAACACTTCCAGAGAAATGAGTCCCTCTCACCCCACCCCCTCAACCTGGGAATCCCCTCCTCAGCTTCAACCCTTGCCACAGCGTGAGCTGATCAGTTCTGGGTAGGTTAGGCACTGACCCACCTGGTAAATTGGTCAATAATCACAAGGCCCCCCCATTCTTCTAAGTTCCATTGAGTATAGTCCAGGCTGTACAACCTCTCAGCATAAAAAAAACCCCTCAACTCCAGAATCAACCTCGTGATCCTCCTCTGCACCCTATCCAGGACCAGTCCATCCTTCCTCAGGTAAGGAGCCCAAATCCGTACACAGTACTCTCCAGGTGTGGCCTCCCCAGCTTCCTATCCAGCTGCAGCATAACCTCCCTGGTTTTAAACTCCATCCCTCTAGCAATGAAGGACAAGATTCGAATTGTCTTCTTCATTACCTGCTGCACCTGCAAACCAACATTTGTGATTCATGCACAGCAGCAATTGGTCACCATTTAAGTAACCATCAATTTTGCCATTATTTCCATCAAAATGGATCACCTCATATTTACCCCCACCGTACTGCATCTGCCAGCTCCTTGCCCACTCACTGAACCTTTCTCTATCCCGTTGCAGATGTTCAGTGTGCTCTGCACACTTTGCTGTCCCAGTGATCGTGGTTCACCTGTGAACTTTAACACACTATACTTGGTCCCCAACTCTGAAACATCGATGTGAATTGTATTTGCTTTCCTAACTACCGTCTCAACCTGCACGTTTACCTGAACAGAAAACTGGACTAGGACTCCCAACTACCTCTGCACTTCTGATTTCTGAATTTTCTCTCCATTTAGTAAATAGCCCATGTCTCTGTTCTTCTGACCAAAGTGCATGACCTCGCACTTTCCCACATTGTACTCCCATCTTCCACTTCTTTACCCACTCTCCTAACCTGTCCAAATCTTCCTGCGGCCTCCCCACCTCCTCAATGCTACCTGTCCCTCTACCTACCTTTACATTGTCTGCAAACCTAGCCAGAATGCTGTCAGTTCCTCCATCCAGATCATTAATGTTTAAAGTGAAACGTTGCGGTCCCAACACTGACCCTTGTGGAACATCACTTGTCACCAGCTTCAATCCTGAGATGGCGCCTTTTATCCCCACTATAGTCTTCCTGCCAGACAGCCAAGAGTCTATCCATGCTAATATCTGGACTCTAACACCATGGGCCCTTGTCTTCCTCACCACTCTCCTGTGCAGCAATTGGTCAAAGGCCTTCTGGAATTCCAGATAGATAACTTCCATTGGCTCTCATTGAACTAACCAGCTCGTTATTTCCACAAAGAATTCGAACAGATTTGTCACACATGACCTACCCCTGATGAAACCATGTTGACTTTGCCCTATTTTGTCATGCATTTCCAAGTATTCAGAAAGCTCATGGGCACTAAAATCTTACCAACAACCGAGGTCAGGCTGATCGGCCTATAATATCCTCTCTTTTACTTTTCTCCCTTTCTTAAAGCGAGGGGGGGTGGGGGGACATGGTAATGATTTTCCAGACCTCTTCGAACTTTCCTGACTCTGGTGATGCCTGATAGATCAATGTGAAAGCCTTCACTTTCTCTTCAGTTCTCGCCTTTAGGATGGAGCCTGTCTGGTCCAGGTGATCAATCTATCTTCAGAACTTTCAGTTTTTCTAGCACCTTCTCATTAGTGATGGCCACTTCACTCATCTCTGCTAACCATACCCTCCCCACCCGGACTCTCTTGAACTTTTGGGATTTTACTCATGTCTTCCATCGCAAAAACTGATACAAAGTATTTATTCAGTTCCTCAGCTATTTCTCTGTTCCCCATGGATTTGCATTGGCACAGGCTTGAAGGGCTGAATGGCCTGTTCCTGGGCTGTAAGTTTTCTTTGTTCTGTGTACTACATTTGCATCATTTTCCAGCAGCACGATGGATATTTTCTCCTCTCTGTTGCCCTTTGTATATTGAAAGAAACCCCTGCAATCTTTCCTAATATTAGATTAGAATTTTTTTTAGATTACATTACAGTGTGGAAACAGGCCATTCAGCCCAACAAGTCCACACCGACCCGCCGAAGCGAAACCCACCCATACCCCTACATTTACCCCTGACCTAACACTACGGGCAATTTAGCATGGCCAATTCACCTGACCCTGCACATCTTTGGACTGTGGGAGGAAACCGGAGCAGCCGGAGGAAACCCACGCAGACACGGGGAGAACGTGCAAACTCCACACAGTTAGTCGCCTGGCAAGCTCACCCTCATATTTAATCTTCTATCTCCTTACCGCCCATTGTAAGCTTCCCAATCCTCTGGTTTACCACTGCCCTTCTCCACATTATGTGCTTTCTCTTTTGCTTTTATACTACCCCTGCCTTCCCTAGTCAGCCATCGCAGCCTCATCCTCCCGTCCCATGCTTCATTTCTATCGGGATTAATCTCCTCTGTGTCTCCTGAATTACTCCCAGAATCCCCTGCCATTACTGTTCCACTGTCTTTGCTGCTCGGCTCCTCTCCCAGTCAATTCTCTCTCGCTCCTCCTTCATGCCTCTATCGTTGCCTTTATTCAGCTGTAATAGCGTTACCTCTGATTCTATCTTCTCCCTCTCACATTGCAGAGTAAATTCAATCAGATTACGGTCACTGCCTCCTCAGGGATCCTTCACCTTAAGCTTCCTTATCAAGTCTGCCTCATTGTACAACACTAAATCTCGTATTGCCTGTTCCCTTGCTCCACTACAAGCTGCTCCAAACGCCATCTCAGAGACATTCCACAAATTCCTTTTCTTGCAATCCCCTCCCAACCTAATTTTCCCATGTTCCCCCTGCATATTGAATTCCCCCATGATCACTGTAAACTTGCCTGTATTGCACACTTTCTCTAACTCCTGGTGTATCTAGGTCCCCAGCTTCTGACTGCAGTTTGTAGGCCTGTGGATAATTCCCATTACGGTTTTCAGACCTTTGCAATTCCACATCTCTACCCACACAGATTCTACAACATTTGACCCGACTTTGTTTATAGCTAATGGTTTAATTTCATTTGTTTATGAACAAGGCAGCTCCAGCCCCTCTGCCCAGCTGCCTGTCTTTTCGTTAGGAGATATATCCTTCAATATTTAGCACCCAGTCCTGATCCCCTTGCAGCCACGTCTCCGTGATGCCCACCACGTAATACCTACCAATTTCGGTCTGCACCAAAAACTCATTTACCCTATTCCTAATACTGCGTGTATTCAGATATAGCACATTCAATCCTGTATTAACCATCCCTCTTCCCATTGTCATTCGTTTATCCAACGTGTTTGCAGTTTGATTCCTAACCCTGTCCAAACACTCTGTCCTAGTTTGTATGGCTGGAGACTTCAATAACCTCTCCTGAGTTCTCCTTTCTATCTATTTTTCCATGTTTTTCAATGCAGCTGAATCCACACCACCCCCGACCCCGCCCCCCCCCCCCCCCCCCGACCCCACTTCCTGGTTAAATTTCCTGTTAACCAGCCGATTGACCCTTTTTGCTGGAACCCTGCTCCCAGCTGGGATTAGCTGGAGACCGTCCCATCAGTACCAATCCTGCATGTTCCAATACTGATGCCAGTGCACCATGGAAAGGAACCCCTCTTTCCCCAACCACACTTTTAGCCACTTGTTGCCTTCCCTTAGTCCCGGGTCCCTGTGCCAATTTGCAGGTGGCTTGGCCAGTAATCCGAAGATGGTAACCCTATTCTTTAATTTGGTTCCTAGCTCCTGATAATCCCTGAACAGCTCCTCTTTCCTGGTCTTGTCGATGAAGTTTGTCCTGACGTGGGCCACAACAACTGGATGCTCCCACACCATCTCCCGTCTCCTTTCAGGCCGGTCAGAGATGTCCCGCCCCTGGGCACCAGGCAGGCAACATACAACATGGGACTCTCGCACCTGCTGACAAAGTATACTGTCGATCCCCCTAATTGGAGAATGCCCCACAACAGCAGAAAGTTAGGATGTTTTCTGTGGTGCATCTATAAACAGTGGTGGGAGTTGATGTAGACAGACTGAATTCCCTTCCCCTCCTGAGAAAGTCGAGATGTTGTTGTGCTTTCTTGAGCATTGCGTTGACGTGGGTGGACCAGGCTAGATTGTTGGTGATCATCACTCCCAGAAGCTTGACGCTGTTGACCATCTCCCCCTCAGCCCCACTGATCCAGACAGGGACGTGCCCTCCACTCTGCTTCCAGAACTCAATGACCAGCCTCTTTGTTTTGCTGAGATTGATGGAGAGATTAGTGTCTGTACACCATGCCAGGAAGCACTCCATTTCTGTCCTGTCTTGGGTGCTGTCATTGTTTCAGATCCGGCCTTCACGGGTAGTGTTGTCAGCAAACTTGGATATGGCATTGAGATGGAATTTGGCCGCACAGTGAGGTATAAGGAGGATGGTGGGGGTGGTGGCTGAGTGCAAAGCCTTGCAGGGCACTAGGATTGAGGATTACGCTAGAGGAGGATGCGTCGTTGCTTATTCTTATTGATTGTGATCAATTGGTCTGGAAGTCGAGGAGCGAGTTATGGAGAGTGAGGGCATAGGGGTGGGGGGAAGCGGCAAAGGGCGAAGGGGTGTCAGGATGGGGACCAAGACCTCGGTCTCAGAGTTGAGAGATGAATTTGTTTGGAATTATGGTGTTGAAGGCGGAACTGTAGTCGGAGTTTGACACAGGTATCCTAGTTATCCAGATGTTCCAGGGCTGAGTGAAGGATCATTAGCTGCAAATGTAGAGTTTTGCGACAGTGTAAACATCAGGACTTCAATTAGTTTTCACAGATTAAAAGAAGCAGCAATAACTCTGTCAGGAATAAACTGTGAAGGGACGAGGACAAGGAGAAATGATTCCCTGCAGAGGAATTTAAGGAGTTACACACAGGAAAGCTGTGTCTTCAAACAGACGAGTCAATGTCAAATGTAACAGGGAGTAAGGAAGCTCCTGTTAGGGGACAAGCTGCAGACGTACTGGTTGCGGAGTTATTGTGGATGAAAGGATCGAAAGGATCATCAATAATGTCACATCACAGATTGAACGAATGAAAATTGTGTCAGAATTCAACTCCAAGTTTCCTCCAAGGCGGAACTCTGGAAAACTGCACAAGGATCGATCTTTTACATCCAGAGACTGACACTGTGGTTAGAATCGCAGCTAAACTCCACCATTAGCAGACAAGTTGGGTTGTGAGGTTTAACTTGCTGACTTTAGGGGTCTTATTTTGGTTGCTACATACCAGAAGGTTTGAAGAATTGTTTCAGTATTCGATTGTGTGATGTCTTAATATGTAGCTGAAATGAAGGTATCTGATTTACACGCGATCGTGTATTAGTCTACAGAGAGAAGACCATATAGTGACACTGAGGGAATTGTTCCTGCTCAAAGGCAGCACAGACAAGACATCCGATTAGTCTCTGTGTGTGCTGTAACAATTCCGTAATTCTGTAAGAAACAGCCACAGTGAGGACAGAGAGTGTGAACCGAGGCTGTGTTGCTGTGAAGTTTTCACAACCACAGCTTACTCCCACACTACCCCTGAACTGAAAGCTGGTCTTGCATTGTGCAAAGACACTCAGTGTTCTTCAGCAAGGATCAAGCGTACATAAAGAAGGAGAAAGTGAGGACTGCAGATGCTGGAGATCTGAGCTGAAAAATGTGTTGCTGGAAAAGCGCAGCAGGTCAGGAGCCTCCAAAGAGCAGGAGAATCGACGTTTCGGGCATAGGCCCTTCTTCAGGAATGAGGAAGGTGTGCCAAGCAGGTTAAGATAAAAGGTAGGAGGAGGAACTTTGGGGAGAGGCATTGGGAATGTGATAGGTGGGAGGAGGTTAAGGTGAGGGTAATAGGCCATAGAGGGGGTGTGGGGGGGGGAGAAGTCAGGAAGAAGATTGCAGGTGAAGAAGGTGGTGCTGAGTCTGACGGTTGGGTCTGAGATAAGGTGGGGGAAGGGAAATGAGGAAGCTGGAGAAATCTTCATTCATTCCTTGTGGTTGGCGGTTTCCTAGGCGGATCATGAGGTGCTCTTCCTCCAGGTGTCGTTTTACCACGGTTTGGCGATGGAGCAGGCCAAGGACCTGCATGTCTTGGCGGAGTGGGAGGGGGAGTTAAAGTGTTCAGCCACGGTGTGGTTGGGTTGGTTGGTCCGGGTGTGCCGAGGTGTTCCCTGAAACATTCCACAAGTAGGTGGCTTGTGTCGCCAATGTAGAGGAGGATACACCGGGTGCAGCGGATGCAGCAATTGATGTGTGTTGAGGTGCAGGTGAATTTCTGACGGATATGGAAGGGTCCATTGGTGCCTTGGAGGGAAGTAAGGGGGGAGGCGTGGGCGCAAGTTTTGCATTTTTGCGGTTGCAGGAGAAGGTGCCAGGAGTGGAGGTTGGATTGGTGGGGCGTGTGGACCTGACAAAGCAGTCACGGAACGTTTCAGGGAACACCTCCATTCATTACCAACTGTGTCTGGAACACCCATGTTTTGTGCACCCATATGACACCAGGTAACACCAAAATGGGAGGTGTCGTGGACAGCGAAGAAGGTCACCTCAGAGTGAGCAGCAGCACATGGAGTTTAATTTAGATAAATGCGCGGTGCTGCATTTTGGCAAAAACAATCTTAGCAGGACTTACCCATTTATTGGTAAGGTCTTCGGGAGTGTTGCTGAACAAAGAGACCTTGGAATGCAGGTTCATACCTCTTTTAATGTAGAGTCACAAGTAGACAGGATTGTGAAGAAGGTGTTTGGTATGCTTTCCTTGATTGGTCAGAATATTGAGTATGAGAGTTGGGAGGTCATGATGCAGCTGTACAGGACATTGATTCGGCCACTGGTGGAATATTGTGTGCAATTCTGATCTTGTGAAACTTGAAAACATTCAGAAAAGATTTAAAAGGATGGTGCCAGGGTTGAAGGATTTGAGGTACATGGAGAGGCTGAACAGGAAGGGGCTGTTTTCCTTGGAGTGTCAGAAGCTGACAATGACCTTATAGAGTTTTTAAAATCATGAGGGGCATGGATAGGATAAATAGACAAAGTGTGGGAGTCCAAAACTAGAGGACAAAGGTTTAGGATGAGAGGGGAAAGATATAAAAGCGACCGAAGGGGCATCTGTTTCACGTAGAGGATGGTACATATATGGAATGAGCTGCCAGAGGAAGTGGTGGAGCTGGTGCAGTTGTAACATTTAAAAGGCATTTGAATGGGTATATGAATAGGAAGGGTTTGGAAGGATATGCGCCGGGTATTGGCAAATGGTATTAGATTGGTTTGGGATATCTGATTGGCATGGACGATTTAGAACAAAGGGTCTGTTTCTGTATCATACATCTCTATGGCTCTACGACTCATATTAATCCCACAATTATTTTTTTTAATTCTGTTTGAAGAACAATCTCCCTCTCTCGATTCTATTCACCCAACTGAAGTTCCTCAGGATTTACCCAAATGAATGAATCTGCTCTTCACTCTCTTTCTTTGTGACTCTCTGACCAAACTGAACCAATTGATAATTGCTACTCCCTCAAATGAATAAATAATGTTCCCACAGATGACAAACGCATCTACATCGATTTTAAACATTTGGTGAAAGAAGCAATGGAGACATGGGAAAAGGTCAATCCTGCAGCGAATTGTTTGCCTCTGGGTGCTCTTCCACAGGAGCAGAGGTGATTGAGAAGAGACATCGATGAGACATTACCAATCATCAGGAGCATAGACAGCATAGACAGGAAGGAACATTTCCCCTTGATGGAGAGAGCAATGCCTGGAGGGGAAGGGGTGCGGTGTCGATTTAACTTAAAGGGCAGCATGTTTAGAGGAGATGTGAGAGAAAAATCCTTTTCACCCAGATGGTGGTGGGAATCTGGAACTTCCTGCCTGTAGAGATAGACACACTCACAACATTGAAGAGTTATTTTGATAAGCACAAGGATATGGGCCAAGTGCTGCAAAATGGGATTAGAATAGATAGGTGGTCATTTCTGAATGGCGCAGATGTGATGGCCAAAGGGCCATTTTACTGTGGAGTAGACCTCTATGACTCCATGACTAAATGCAGCACATTTACCAAGGACCACCCCACTCCGCCCCCACTTCATCTCCACCTGTGACGACGCTGTCAGTTTACTTTCAAAACATTATTTTATCCTGTGTTTTTTTGAAGAGAGGTTGTAAAGGCAGAGGTGCCAAACTGGCTACTGGAGATGGCTCCAGTAAATAAGGTAGGAGGCCTTTCTGTTACTTTTAAAGGTTGGAACAATGGAAGCAGCTTCAATGGGAGTGGCCAGCTCTCACAGACCAGACTTTCTCGTTTATATTTTAGCTGGAGCAGTCAGAAGCTATCTGGGGTCCCAGAAGAGTTGGGAGCTTCAGTGAATGATTCCGAGCTGGTACTTTTTCTGGGATCTCTTTTGATGCTTTGTTCCACCAGGATTGAAGAACTGTATTTAAGAATCTGGGCCTGAATTGGCCATTTTGCCAAGCGGTGTGTTTATGGGATGTTACCATATTGGAACAGTTTATTAGTAATAAGTACCCCACTTATTATTCAGTTAACTTTTCCAATAGTCGAGTTATTCTAAATTCCTCTTTATCTTGTTTGTATTTTAACTGCAGTGTTTAAATCTATTGTGTTTTACTTTATGTGGGGTTGTTTGACCAGTCGCATTGTATCTGGAACACGCACTTCACATCTACCTTTAAAATAAGAAATGGTGAGGTTCCAGGTGACCTTCACTAAATATCTTCAGGTGGCCTGGTCTGCTCCATAACAAATGTCCAGATCACAATGTATCATTCCAAGTTGGGTTTAGGATTGTTGGTCTTGACGCAGCAAGTGGTAGGTGTTAGTGTCTTTTGTTTTGGATGTTTCAACCTATTTTGGAATTGGACGAAGTCACTTTTGGAGGATTTGCAAAAAATTGAGAAAAGCAAACAAGCTGGAGTTGGGGTTTGTAGACAAGCTGGAGTTAGCGATTGTAGACAAGTTGGAGTTGGGGTTTGTAGACAAGCTGGAGTTGGGGTTTGCAGACAAGTTGGTGTGAGGGTAGACACGGTCTGTGAGAAAAAGGGAAGTAATTGCAGCAATAACTCGACATTTAACATTACTGGGAATGCCACTGAAACCTTTGGAAATGGCTAGAATTCAAATGCAGCTTGAAAATGAAAAGGAAATGCAACAGTGCGATTTGCAATTAAAATAAGAGAAAAGAGAAAGCGGGAGAGAATTTCAAATCAGATGTTAGCAAATAGAGGGGCAAGTCAACTTCAAATGGTGGGAGTGGAGGTAGAAGGGAGTTTGCATGAGCGGGATAGTGATCATGAGCAAGCCCATTGTAGCCAAAGGCCAGATGGGTATCTGTTTAAATATGTCCAAGCATTGTGTAAATTCTATGAGACAGATGTAGAAGTGTTTTTCAATTCCTTGAGAACGTGGCTAAACAAATGAAGTGGCCGGTGACCATGCGGATATTGTTGATCCAAACAAAGTTGGTGGGTAGAGCAAGTGAGGTATTCGCATCAAAGGAGTGGATAACGATCTGGCTCGGAGGGTGAATAGCTGTTAATGGGGAATGTTAGTTGGTAACAGTGGGTTCTGTATACTAGTAGACTATGTGAGAACACGACCCGGAGTGTCGGGGTGAGGGTAAGGCCTTGGGAGAGCTTAAGCCCTAAAGTTGTTGAACGCAATACCAAGTCCAGAAAGCTGTGGAGTTCCTGGATGGAAGATGAAGTGCTGTTATTCCAGCTTGCTCAGAGCTTCGCTGGAGCACTGCACCAAGCCTGACACAGAGATGTTGGCCAGCGAACAGGGTGGGGTGGAGACGTGGCAGGCAATTGGAAGCTCAGCATCTTTTTGTTGTGCAGAACGTAGGTGTTCTGCAAAGCAGGAGCCCAGTCTATGCTTTGTTTCCCCAATATACAGGAGACCACACTGTGAGCAGTGAATACATTAGACTAGACTGAGTGAAGTGCTTCAACCAGAACGTATGTTTGGGGCCTTGGATACTGAGGAGAAAGGAGGTAAAAGGACAGGTATTACACCTTAGGCAGGGGGGAAGGTGTGGTGAGGCTGTGGGGTGGGGTGTTGGTAGTGAAGGAAGAGCATCCCAGGGTTTCCCAGAGGGAACGGTCCCTGTGGAAGGCTAACAAGGGAGGGAAGTGGATTGCGTGTCTGGTGGTGACAAATTGCTGGAAGGGGTGGAAATGCCAGCTGCTGATCCTCTGCATGTGGAGGGTGGTGGGATGGTCGGTGAGAACAAGGGGGAACCTCTAACTCGTGCGGGAGGGAGGAGTGGGGTTGAGGGCTAAAGTGTGGGAAATGGATGGGATCCGTCTGAGAGTCCTGTCAACAACAGTGCCAGGGAATCCTATGCTCAGGAAGCAGGTGGACACTTTGGAGACTCCTTTGTCGAAGTCAGCCTCTTTGGAACAAATATGACGGAAACGGAGAGACTGGGGGAATGGGATGCAGTCTTCACAGGAAGCAGGATGTGAGGATGTATAGTGCAGGGATCTGTGCGGTGGGTTTCTCGTGTATATTGGTGCCCAGTCTATCCCCACAAATGGATACAGAGCTGTCAAGGAAGGGAAGGGAGGAGTCAGAGATAGATAAAGTGAAGGTAAGAGTCTGGTGGAAATTGGAAGCGAAATCAATATTTTTTTCCAATCCTAAGCTGTCACGGACCAGGCCAGAGCCCCTCAAAATATCTGAAAATGTAGCTTAGACCCTAACTTGTTCCAATTTTAAAGGAAGACGTGAAGTGTGTGTTATAGATGTGATGCAGCTGTTCAAACCACTCGGCTTTAAACAGAATTTATTTACACACTCCAGTTGAAACATGAGCAAAAGAAAATGGACTTCAGAACTTATATCTGAGCAGATGCAGTAATTATTATTAAATAACTGATCCGAGACTGTTGCATTGCATAAAATACCCCTTGTTAAAAAGATAAATTCAAACACAGGCTGGCGGGAACCACACCCAGAGAGAGATTTCAGATAAAGACAGAGGAATCCTTTCCTGAAGCTTGCAACTCCCCTGAACTCTCACATCTTGTGATTGCCTCCAGCTAAAACAAACTCGAAATAACCTGAACTGGGAGAACTTGCCACTCCCCTTCCACATTAAACTACACGCTTCAGCCCCTCCGCCTTTATGAGCGCTCCTCAATAAAACCAAGGAAAAATAAACTTCTGTTGTCCCACAGACGGGAAGGGGAAGCAGTGCCTATAATACCGTCGATATAACGGAGAAAGAATAATGGGTAGGGTCAGGAACAGGAGCGGAACAAGCAATGTTCCACACAACCCACAAAGCGGCAGAAGGAACTGGGGCTAATGCGGATTACCCAACAACCCGTCTGACCTGAAGAAAGTGAGAGGAGTCAAAGAAAAAATTGCTTAGGATGAGGATGAGCCCATCACAGGGATAAAACAGAGAGCTTTACAGGGTAGAGGCTGTTCAGCCTCAGGGAGTGGAAGGTCAGGACGTATGGTGAATACCATGACAGGGAGGTGGGGCTGGGCTAGGGAATGGAGTCAGAGCGAAGGAGAGGGGAGGAAGGTTCCAGAAGGCCATGGGGATCTCGAAGTTGTTGTAGCTTGTGCACTTTGATGCCTGAGAGGAAATGGAAAGGAAGAAGATTCTTGGGAGGTGACAGGTGATACTGCAATGTTAGTCTCTCTCTTCCTCTTTCCCATTGCCATGAGCTCTGTGCTCCATTCTTTTTCCTTATCATCACCATCCTGTTGATTGGCTTCTTTAGCTTCACCTTCTTCCCAGTACCGGAGACTCGGAGAAAGGTCTATGACCGGATTGTGGCCATTTTCTGGAGAAACCCTTCTCTCAGGAATTCAAGCAGAACAGCACCGCACTCACATACCTTGATGGTGGCTCCAGAGTGTGAAAGAGGGAGTGTGAGAGAGGGAGTGAAAGAGAGGGGGTGTGAGAGAGGGAGTGAGAGAGAGAGGGGGTGTGAGAGAGAGAGTGTGAGAGAGGGAGTGAGAGAGAGGGAGTGAGATAGAGGAAGTGTGAGAGAGGGAGTGTGAGAGAGGGACTGTGAGAGAGACAGTGTGAGAGAGGGAGTGTGAGAGAGGGAGTCACAGAGAGGGAGTGTGAGAGAGAAAGTGAGAGAGAGGAACTGAGAGAGAGGGAGTATGAGACATGAAGTGGGAGAGAGGGAGTGTGAGAGAGGGAGTGTGAGAGAGTGAGTGAGAGAGGGAGTGAGAGAGAGGGATTGTGAGAGAGGGAGTGAGAGAGAGGGAGTGAGAGAGAGGGACTGTGAGTGAGAGAGTATGAGACAGGAAGTGAGAGAGAGGGAGTGTGAGAGAGGGAGTGTGAGAGAGGGAGTGTGAGAGGGAGTGAGAGAAAGCGAGTGAGAGAGGTAGTGTGAGCGAGGGAGTGTGAGAGAGGGAGTGTGAGAGAGGGAGTGCGAGAGAGTGAGTATGAGAGAGGGAGTATGAGAGTGGGACTGTGAGAGAAGGACTGTGAGAGACGGAGTTTGAGAGAAGGAGTGTGAGAGAGGGAGTGTGAGAGAGGGAGTGAGAGAGAGGGAGTGAGATAGAGGAAGTGTGAGAGAGAGAGTGTGAGAGAGGGAGTGTGAGAGAGGGAGTCACAGAGAGGGAGTGTGAGAGAGAAAGTGAGAGAGAGGGAGTGAGAGAGAGGGAGTATGAGACATGAAGTGGGAGAGAGGGAGTGTGAGAGAGGGAGTGAGAGAGGGAGTGAGAGAGAGGGATTGTGAGAGAGGGAGTGAGAGAAAGGGAGTGAGAGAGGTCGTGTGAGAGAGGGAGTGTGAGAGAGGGAGTGTGAGAGAGGGAGTGTGAGAGAGGGAGTGTGAGAGAGTGAGTATGAGAGAGGTAGTATGAGAGAGGGACTGTGAGAGAAGGACTGTGAGAGACGGAGTTTGAGAGAGGGAGTGTGACAGAGGGAGTGTGACAGAGGCAGTGTGAGAGACGGAGTGAGAGAGAGAGGGAGTGAGAGAGAGGGAGTGTGAGAGAGTGAGTGAGAGAGGGAGTATGAGAGAGGGAGTGAGAGAGAGTGTGAGAGAAGGACTGTGAGGGACGGAGTTTGAGAGAAGGAGTGTGAGAGAGGGACTATGAGAGAGGGTGTGTGTGTGTGAGAGAGAGAAAGACAGAGACAGAGACAGACAGCGGAGGAATGAATGTGAACATGAGGGAGTTAGGAATGTAGGAGAGAACTGGTGGAAGTTATTGGGATAGGGAGGGGTGGGAGAGCTGGGGGTAATTACTCTGGTATTGGGAGCAGTGGGATGGCTGATGGATGTTACTAGGATGGGGAGGAGGGATAGCTGGTGACAGTTACTGAAATTTGGACGGGTGGGAGAGCTGGTGGAAGGTACTGCGAAGCGGAGGCGTGGGAAAGCTTGTGGCAGTTACTGGGATGGGGAGGGATGCGAGAGCTTGTGGAAGTTACTGGGATGGGGAGGGTGGGAGAACTGGTGGAAGTTACTGGGATGGGGAGGGGTGGGAGAGCTGGTGGAAGTTACTGGGATGGGTAGAGGTGGGGGAGCTGATGGAAATTACTGGGATGGGGAGGGGTGGGAGATCTGGTGGAAGTTACTGGGATGGGGAGGGGTGGTGGAGGTGGTGAAAGGTACTGGGATGGGGAGGGGTGGGGAGCTGGTGGAATTTACTGGGATGTGGAGGAGTGGGAGAGCTGGTGGAAGTTACTGGGATTGGATGAAAAGACACAGAGACCTCTTCCAGAAGTAGACAAGTATTTCTCCAGATGAAGAAAGTTAAACCCATTCTCTCAGTACATAACACATTGTTGTGCGTGTGAGCTTGCTGTGCTCCATGGGTCTGCTTGTTTCACCATTAAAAGTGTTCAGCTGCTGCCATTGAGTGAAAGCACTGGTGAACAGGAGGGAATGCTGCAAAGGCAGCAGGGCTTATGCCCGAAATTTTGATTATCCTGCTCTTCGGATGCTGCCTGATCTGTTGTGGTTTTCTAGCACCACACTCTCAATGGGATCTTCAGCATCAGCAGTCCTCACTTTATCCTAGAATGCTGCCAATACGGAGCAGCCTCTGTAAACAATTAACATTGTCACCTTTTGGAAGATTTCTCTTAAGATACAGTTACAGTCAGCCAGTTCTCTCCATTCCCGTCTCCCACCAACATAAAGGACGAAGCTTCTGGTGATAGGCTGATCTTTCTCGCTATTAGCCACCGTGCCAGCGAGGGGATTCAGGGCAGTGGTCATGCATTGGAAGGTTCAGGTTCAAGACCCACCTGCAATGGAGCAGAACATGTCCACAAAGCAGGTTTATTTTTTAAAGACAGTAATTAAAATGGAGTTTGATCACTGAGTGTGGCTGGTTTGGTTTGCAGCTCAAACACGTGAAGGAACACCAAAAGCACAGCTGCAAATTTAAGTTCATTAACTTAGTCATGTGGAAACATTGGTGCTTTTGCTAACTTCAACTCGTATCCGTTGAGACTTACTGCTAAACTGTTTCTATCGTTACAGTAAGACACAAGCAGCTTAATTGCCTGTTGAGGGAGTTCCTGCTGTAATTTCTGTCCGACCGTGAATCCAAATTTGTGTTGGTGGGTTCACTGAGCTTGGCACGGCCAGCCACTGTGACGTTTTGTGAGCATGTACAAATATTTTGTCGACTACATCTATGTTTCTTATTACACACTCCTCGCAGCTGTTGGGGTTCCTGGTAAATGTGGGTGGAAATAGTTTGAGACAGAGTTATTGTTTTGAGTCCAGGATGACTCTTCTTCCAAGTCCCACTGAGTTTCTCCAGGATTTCTGTTTCTCACTTCAGCTTTCCAGCAAGGCAGAGTTTCTGCATTTATTTTGCACCTCGCTCGGCATTATTCAATAATGTTTACATTTGTTGGTGAAAAATGTCATGGTTTGTTAAAGGTTTTCACCTTGCGCTCATCAGGACCATTTGCAAGAATCCCAATTTAGGGCAAAGCCACCATGTAAACTTCACAAGAGCATGCAGTATAGATGTTGGTGTTCTCCTTTAATTGGTATTCTTGACAATGGACTTGATGACAAGACAAAAACCTTCAACAAGCTGAATTCTATTTTCAGCAAGTCATAGACTTGGAGAGATCAATGATCGAGGGAGAGGAGGGGCGTGGGTTGGGGTGAAGATTTAAGGTGAGGTGCAGGAGATTTGGGAAGGGATGTGAGGAAAGATTTTCTTTTCACCCAAGATGGGGAGGGAATCTGGAACCCACCATCTGTAGTGGGGGCAGAGGCAGGAGCTCTCATAATGTTGAAGACATATTGAGATGTACATTGCAATGCCAAAGTATTAAAGCGTATGGGCCAAGTAGTGGAACATCGGATCAGAACAGTTAGCTGACAGTTTATGACCAACACAGACTTGAAGGGCTGAAGGGCCTTTTCCTGTTGACACAGCAGAAGGTCCATTGCTACTTTATCCCCTCTCTACAACAGCAACTCATCATCTCCCTTATTTCCACCTTTTCTCAATGATCTGCATTTGTTAAAAACAAACTTGTGTTAAGCATCCATTTCATTTCTGAAGACGTAAAGTCAGCCCATCCCACGCTGTAGGCAGCAGCATCGACACCATATCCCGTTGCTGGGTAGAAATAATGTTCTCTTGTGTGGGACTGAGTTTCCTTCTCTTCTCCTGATATCAGGCAGGTCTTGTGTTCCATTCCTCTGCTACAGGGGACCATGTTCGCAACTATTCTCCCCTGTTCCTGAACCCACTTGAATTCGGAACACCTTGATCAAAACTCCTTCCAGACTTCTCCGCTCCCAGGAAAATAGCTACATCTACTCCAATCTATCCAGGAACCAATTCTCGTAAAAACCTCATGAAATGCTCTCAAATCACTTCACATTGTTCCCGAGATGTTTCGCCCTGATTGAGACACAATACTGCAGTTAAGGTGGTTTTTGATACAAGTTCATCGTAAGGTCCTTGCTTTCTGTTCCCTACGCACTTAACATCAAAGCACATGATGCTGCAAACTTTATTCACTGCTTTCCTAACATGCCATGCCACCTTCAATGATTTGTACTCAGATCCCCGGAGTTCTCTGACACCTTGGAATTGCAGCCGTTTCTTTTATATCGCCTCTCCTCACACCTGCTGCCAAAATGGATTAATTCCCCCTTCTCAGCATTGACGTTTGTGTCCATGCAGTCTGCCTTTGTCCTTTGGGCGGTTAACCCTCCCACCATCAACACTATACAATACTCTGAAAGAATCGCCTCATCCACAAAAGTTGAAACTGTGTCTCGTACATTCAGATCTGTGTCACTGATACTCATCAGGAAAGCCACAGGTCCTGGAAGAGAGCCCTGGCTCTCCCCATTATGTACACACGTAGGGGAAGGCAGCAGATGGGTTAGGAGCAGGAGTAGGCCATTCATCTCCTTGAGTCTGTTCTGCCACTTCATGGGATCATAGCATCCAACAGGAACCTTAACACCACATTCCCATTCAACCCCCAATAAACCGAACACTCACCCCTTGTTTATCAAGATCTATTCAACTCTGCTTAAACATATTCCAAGACACTGCTTCCAAAACTTTGAAGAAGGTGTTAGATAGAGTGCTTCGGGTATAGGGGAGAAAGTGGGAATGGGGACTGAATTGGATGATCAGCCATGATCTTATGGGATAGTAGAGCAGGATGGAAGGGCTGAATAGCCTTGTCCTGTTGCCATATTCCAGGTTTCTATGTTTCGACAACATTTTCAGGAATACAGTTTCAAAGGCAAACAATCCCACTGAGAGAAAAACAAACCCCGAGTCTCTATGTTAAAGGGTCAATGATTCAGTTTGAAACAATGACCTCCCAAGTTCTGCATTCTCCTCCAGGAGGAAATACTACACTCTCCACATCCATCCTGAATCCTCCTGAACTTTATGTGTTTCAATCATGTTGCCTCGGATTGTTCTGAACCTCAGTGGATACTGACCCAGATTGTCCGACATTTTCTCAGATGACAGAAGGAGCGGAAGGTTTTAAGCGGATGTGAGTGAAACATGAGGGTGGTGGGAATCTGAAACCCACTGCCTGTGAGACACATAGAGGCAGAAACCCCCACCAGTATTGGGGGTTTCAAACTGTATTCCTGAAAATGTTGTCGAAACATAGAAACCTGGAATATAACAACAGGATTAGGCTATTCAGCCCTTCCATCCTGCTCTGCTATCCCATAAGATCATGGCTGATCATCCAACTCAGTCCAGCAAGTAGGCTAGCTGTTTGTCAGGATGTCCAAGAATGTGGGGAGGCTGTGGAGAAAGTAGCACTGACAGGGAATACTTGCGGACACACAGATGGGTTCAAGTGTGTATACTTCAATGCAAGGAGTATTAGAAATAAGGTGGGTGAAGTTAAGGCGTGGATCGGTACCTGGGACTACAATGTTGTGGCCATCACGGAAATGTGGATAGAAGAGGGACAGGAATGGCTGTTGGAGGTTCTTGGTTACAGATGTTTCAGTAAGATTAGGGAGGGTGGTAAAAAAAGAGGGGGGTGGCGTTGCTAATTAGAAATGGTATAATGGCTGCAGAAAGGCAGTGCGAGAGGGATCTGCCTTTGGAGGTAGTATGGGCTGAAGTCAGAAATAGGAAAGGGTGTTTACTATAGGCCCCCCAATAGCAGCAGAGATGTGGAGAAACAGATTGGGAAACAGATTTTGGAAAGGTGCAGAAGCCACAGGGTAGTCGTCATGGGCGATTTCAACTTCCCAAATATTGATTGGAAGCTCTTTAGATCAAGTAGATTGGATGGGGCTGTGTTTGTGCAGTGTGTCCAGAAAGCTTTTCTAACTCAGTATGTAAATTGTCCGACCAGAGGGGAAGCCATATTGGATTTGGTACTTGGTAATGAACCGGGACAAGTGATGGGCTTGTTAGTGGGTGAACATTTTGGTGATGGTGACCACAATTCTGTGACTTTCACCTTGGTTATGGAGAGAGATAGGTGCATGCAACAGGGTAGGTTTTACAATTGGGGGAAGGGTAAATACAATGCTGTAAGACAGGATCTGAGGAGCATAAGTTGGGAGCATAGGCTGTCAGCGAAGGATGTCGTGGAAATGTGGAACTTTTTCAAGGAACAGATACGACGTATCCTTGCTATGTATGTACCTGTCAGGCAGGAAAGAGATGGTCGTGTGAGGGAACCTTGGTTGACGAGGGAGGTTGAAGAAGGAGGCTTACATAAGGTTGAGGAAACAAGGTTCAGACAGAGCGTTGGAGGGATACAGGATAACCAGAAGGGAGATGAATAAAGGGATTAGGAGAGCTAAGAGAGGACATGAAAAATCTTTGGCGGATAGGATCAAGGATAACCCCAAGGCATTTTATGCATATGTGAGAAACATGAGAATGACGAGAACGAGGGTAGGTCCGATCAAGGACAGTAGTGGGAGACTGTGTATTGAGTCGGAAGAGATAGGAGAGGTCTTGAATGAGTACTTTTCTTCAGTATTTACAAACGAGAGGGACCGTATTGCTGAAGAGGAGAGTGTGAAACGGACTGGTAAGCTAGAAGAGATACTTGTTAGGAAGGAAGATGTGTTGGGCATTTTGAGCAACTTGAGGATAGTCAAGTCCCCCGGGCCTGACAGGATATATCCGAGGATTATGTGGGAAGCAAGAGAGGAAATTGCAGAGCCGTTAGCAATGATCTTTTCGTCTTCACTGTCAACGGGGGTGGTACAAGGGACTGGAGAGTGGCGAATGTTGTGCCCCTGTTCAAAAAAGGGAATAGGGATAACCCCGGGAATTACAGACCAGTCAGTCTCACTTCGGTGGTAGGCAAAGTAATGGAAAGGGTACTGAGGGATAGGATTTATGAGTATCTGGAAAGACACTGCTTGATTAGGGACAGCCAGCACGGATTTGTGAAGGGTAGGTCTTGCCTTACAAGTCTTATTGAATTCTTTGAGGAGGTGACCAAGCATGTGGATGAGGGTAGAGCAGTGGATGTAGTGTACATGGATTTTTAGTAAGGCATTTGATAAGGTTCCCCATGGTAGGCTTATGCGGAAAGTCAGGAGACATGGGATAGAGGGAAATTTGGCCAGTTGGATAGTAAACTGGCTAACCGGTCGAAGTCAGAGAGTAGTGGAAGATGGTAAATATTCAGCCTCAAGCCCAGTTACAAGTGGAATTCCGCAGGGATCAGTTCTGGGTCCTCTGCTTTTTGTAATTTTTATTAATGACTTGGAAGTGGGAGTCGAAGGGTGGGTCAGTAAATTTGCAGATGATACGAAGATTGGTGGAGTTGTGGATAGTGAGGAGGGCTGTTGTCGGCTGCAAAGAGTAGATCTGATGCAGAGCTGGGATAAGGAGTGGCAGATGGAGTTCAACCCTGTCAAGTGTGAGGTTGTCCATTTTGGAAGGACAAATAAGAATGCGGAATACAGGGTTAACAGTAGGATTCTTAGTAAGGTGGAGGAGCAGAGGGATCTTGGGGTCTATGTTCATAGATCTTTGAAAGTTGCCACTCAGGTGGATAAAGCTTGTAAGAAGGCCTATGGTGTATTAGCGTTCATTAGCAGAGGGATTGAATTCAAGAGTCGTGAAGTGATGTTGCAGCTGTACAGGACCTTGGTTAGGCCACATTTGGAGTACTGTGTGCACTTTTGGTCGCCTCACTTTAGGATGGATGTGGAAGCTTTGGAGAGGGTGCAGAGAAGATTTACCAGGATGTTGCCTGGAAAGGAGAATAGGTCGTATGAGGATAGGTTGAGAGTGCTCGGCCTTTTCTCATTGGAACGGCGAAGGATGAGGGGTGACTTGATAGAGGTTTATAAGATGATCAGAGGAATAGATAGAATAGACAGTCAGAAACTATTTCCCCGGGTACAACAGAGTGTTACAAGTTGAAGGGTGAATGGTATGGGGGGATGTCAGGGGTGGGTTCTTTACCCAGAGAGTGGTGGGGGCATGGAATGCGCTGCCTGTGGGAGTGGCAGAGTCAGAATCATTGGCGACCTTTAAGCGGCAATTGGATAGGTACATGGATGGGTGCTTAAGCTAGGACAAATGTTCGGCACAACATCGTGGGCTGAAGGGCCTGTTCTGTGCTGTATTGTTCTATGTTGTATGTTCTATGAAAGGACAGCATGGGGAGGGGGAAGGAGAGTGTGGGGAGGGGGAAAGGAGAGAGTGGGGACAGGAAAGGAGAGAGTGGGGAGAGAGGAAAGGAGAGTGTGGGGATGGGGGAAAGGAGAGTGTGGGGAGGGGGAAAGGAGAGTGTAGGGAGGTGGAAAGGAGAGAGTGGGGAGGGGGAAAGGAGAGAGTGAGGAGGGGGAAAAGAGAAACTGGGGAGGGGAAAAGGAGAGCGTCGGGGGGAAGGAGAGTGTGGTGAGGGGAGTAAGGAGAGTGTGGGGAGGGTGGAAAGGAGAGTGTCGGGAGGGGGAAAGGAGAGTGTGGGGAGGGTGGAAAGGAGAGTGCGGGGAGGGGAAAGGGGAGTGTGAGGGGGGGGGAAAGGAGAGTGTGGGGAGGGGGAAAGGACAGCGTGGGGAGTAGGGAAATGAGAGCATGGGGAGGAGGGATAGGAGCGTGTGGGGAGGGGGGAAAGGAGAGTGTAGGAAGGGTGAAAAGGGGAGAGTAGGGAGAGGGAGAAAGGAGAATGTGGGGAGAGGGAGAAAGGAGAATGTGGGGTGGGGGAAAGGAGAGCATGGGGAGGGGGGAAAGGAGAGTGTGGGGAGGGGGGAAGGGAGAGTGTTAGGAGGAGGAAAGGAGAGCGTGGGGAGGGCGGAAGGGAGAGTGCGGGCAGTAGGGATAGGAGCGTCTGGGGAGGGGGGAAAGGAGATTGTGGGGAGCGGGGGAAAGGAGAGTGTGGGAAGGGGGGAAAGGAGAGTGCTGGGAGGGGGAAAGGAGAGCATATAGAGGAGGGAAAGGAGAGTGTGGGAAGGGGGAAGGAGAGTGTGGGCAGGGGGAAAGGAGAGTGTGGGGAGGGGATTGGAATGTGTGGGGAGAGGGCAAAGGAGAGTGAGAGGAGGGAAAAATCAGAGTGTGGGGGGGAAGGAGAGTGTTGGGATGGGGAAAGGAGAATGTGGGGTCAGAAAGGAGAGTTTGTGGGGAGAGGAAAGTGTGGGAAGGGGGGAATGGAGTGTGTGGGGAGGGGGAAAGAAGAGGGTCCGGTTTGGGGGGGTGGGTGGGGAGTACAGTGTGCGAAGGTGAAATGTAGCAGCCCCCTTGATGCTAAAACATCGGTGGTCATGGACAGCTATATCCCCAACAACTTCCCCATCAAACAAAAGAGAGCCCAGACAGAAAGGCAGTGGGTCTCGCGACACAAAGAAACCAACAGGAACAAGCCATCCAAACAACGAACAAGAACAAAGAACAAAGAAAATTTACAGCCCAGGAACAGGCCCTTCGGCCCTCAAAGCCTGAGCCAATCCAAATCCACTGTCTAAACCTGTCGCCCGACTCCTAAGCATCTGGATCCCTCTGCTCCCCACCTACTCCTGCAACTGTCCAGACGCATCTCAAATGAATCTACCGTGCCTGCCTCTACCACCGCTGCTGGCAACACATTCCAGGCACCTACTTCCATCTGTGTAAAATACTTTCCATGTGTATCCCCTTAAACCTTTCACCTCTCACCTTGAACACATGACCTCTCGTCATTGACCCCCTCACCTTGAAGAAAAGCTTATATCTATCCACACTGTCTGTAACCTTCATGGTTTTGTAGACCTCAATCAGGTTCCCCCCAATCTCTTTTTTCTAATGAAAACAATCCTTACGCAATCAACCTCACTTCATAGCTCGCACCTTCCATACCAGGCAACATTCTCGTAAACCCTCTCTGCACCCTCTCCAAAGGGTCCACATCCTTTTGGTAATGTGGCGACCAGAACTGTACACAGTAATGTAAACGCGGCCGTAACAAAGTCTTGTGCGATTTTAAAATGACCTGCCAGCTCTTATACTAATACCCTGTCCAATGAAGGCAAGCATACCATATGCCTTCTTGACCACTCTATCCACATGTGCAGCCACATTCAGGGTACAATGGACCTGAACTCCCAGATCTCTCTGCTCATCATCTTTTCCCAAGGCTCTTCTGTTTACAGTCTAGTTTGCTCTAGAATTCGACTTCCCAAAATGCATCACCTCATATTTGCCTGGATTGAACACCATCTGACACTTCTCCGCCCAACTCTCCAGTCTGTCTATATTCTCCTGTATTCTTTGACAGTCCCCGATGCTTTCTGCTCCTCCACCAATTGTCGTTTCATCTGCAAACGAATTGAACAGACCAACAATGCCCTCTTCCAGATCATTTATGTATATCGCCATCAACAGTGGCCCAGCACTGATCCCTGTGGAACAGAACAGTCACCTTTCTCCATTTCGAGAATCTCCCATTAACAACTAGTCTCTATCTCCTGTTGATCAAGCAGTTCTTTGTCCACCTAGTGAGAACACCTTCTCCAGTAGCTTCCCCACCTCTGACGTCAGGCTCACTGGTCTGTAGTTATCTGGAATATCCCTACTACACTTCATGCACAGGGGGACAACATGTGCACTCTCCAGTCCTCCGGCACTTCTCCTGTGTTAAGGATGCGACAAAGCTATCTGTTAGGGCCCCAGCTATTTCCTCTCTCGCCTCCCTCAGCGACCTCGGATAGATCCCATCTGGTCCTTTCGGATTTGTTCACCTTAATATCCTTGAGCCTACCCAACACATTTTCCCTCCTTATGTCAACGTGATCCAGAGTAAATAAACTTCTACCTTTAATCTCAAAATTCATCAAGTCCCTCTCCTCATTGAATACTGATGCAAAGTAATCATGGAGAATCTCACCCATTTTCTCAGGTTCGACACACAACCTTCCTTCCTTATGCTTTAGTGGACCAACTCTTTCTCCAGATACCCTCTTGCTTCTTATACATGAAGAAAAGGCCTTGGGAATCTCCTTAATTCTGCTCGCTAAAGTTATTTCATGAGCCCTTTTTTCCCACTTGATTCCTTGTTTAAGATTGGTCCCACCCTCCTGATATTCCTCCAAAGCCCATTCTGTTCTTCGCTGCCTGGACCTTATTTACGCTTTCCTTTTCCTCTTGGCTAGTCGCACCATTTCTCCTGTCATCCACAATTCAGGAATCTTGCCTTTTCTATCCTTTGTTTTCAAAGGGGCATGCCTATCCGACACTATCTTCAACCTATCTTTGAAAGCCTCGCACACAGCAAATGTGGACTTCCCTTCAAATAGCTGCTCCCAATCCTCATTTCCCAGCTCCTGTCAAATGTTGATATAATTGGCCTTGGCCCAGTTTCATACTTTTCCCTCAGGACCACTCTCATCTATGTCTATGATTGACAGTGTTTCAGACGATTAACGGATATTCCGGATTGGTCCGAACTATAGAACGTTATGAAAACCATCGACCAAGGCACAAACACAGGGTTCACCTGCAGACGGTTTTCTTAAATCTTCTGGAGGCGTTCTGAGGAGACCAGCACAGCAAGGGTCAGAGACCAGCTGACCAACCAGAGACCAGCTGATCACCCAGAGAGAGAGTGAGGGAGAGAGGAACCAGCTTCACAGACCCAGAGACAGAGAGAGAGAGACATAGAGAAAGGGAGAGAGAGAGAGTCAGAGAGACAGAGAAGGAGAGAGAGACAGATAGAGACAGAGAGAGACAGTGAGAGAGGCAGAGTGTGAGAGAGAGATAGGGCCAGACAGACAGAGACAGAACGAGAGAGACAGAGAGACAGAAAGATAGAGAGAGAGAGACAGAGAGACAGAGAGAGTGAGAGGCAGAGAGAGAGACTGTGTATATCTCCAAGCGACTCAGGTCTTAAAGCACCAGTAGGATTACAGATAGCATGCCTGTAATTAAAGGGTATTGTAACATGTTTCCTGATAAAGACGGGACTGTGTACATTGGTATTGGCTCACGTTTGTACTGATTTGACCGTTTCAGTATTGGTGACACTGGGCACATTCATTCAGATCATTCCCGTTGGAGTTGTCGAACTTGTTTTAAGGAGGAGTTGGACAACATCTTCATCTCTGGAATTATCTCATGATCTTCCACTGAGCTGTCTCCAAAGCAATTATATCCCAAATTGTTTGCAAAACTCCAGCTGAGATTGTTCTCCTGCCTTCTACACTTGCAGCAACACTCCCCGACCTTTATACTCTATTCTGTTTATAATAAATGTCAAAACTCCATTTGCCTTCCTTGTTAGCTGCTGTAGCTGCAATGATCAGAGGGAGGTCAGTGATGTATCTGATGGACAGTGACAGTAAGGGGGAGGTCAGTGATGTATCTGATGGACAGTGACAGTAAGGGGGAGGTCAGTGATGTATCTGGATGGACAGTGACAGTCATGGGGAGGTCAGTGATGTATCTGATGGACAGTGACAGTAAGGGGGAGGTCAGTATTGTATCTGATGGACAGTGACAGTAAGGGGGAGGTCAGTGATGTATCTGATGGACAGTGACAGTAAGGGGGAGGTCAGTGATGTATCTGGATGGACAGTGACAGTAAGGGGGAGGTCATTGATGTATCTGGATGGACAGTGACAGTAAGGGGGAGGTCAGTGATTTATCTGGATGGACAGTGACAGTAAGGGGGAGGTCAGTGATGTATCTGGATGGACAGTGACAGTAAGGGGGAGGTCAGTGATGTATCTGATGGACAGTGACAGTAAGGGGGAGGTCAGTGATGTATCTGGATGGACAGTGACAGTAAGGGGGAGGTCAGTGATGTATCTGATGGACAGTGACAGTAAGGGGGAGGTCAGTGATGTATCTGATGGACAGTGACAGTAAGGGGGAGGTCAGTGATGTATCTGATGGACAGTGTCAGTAAGGGGGAGGTCATTGATGTATCTGATGGAGAGTAACAGTAAGGGGGAGGTCAGGGATGTATCTGATGGACAGTGACAGTAAGAGGGAGGTCAGTGGTGTATCTGGATGGACAGTGACAGTAAGGGGGTGGTCAGTGATGTATCTGATGGACAGTGACAGTAAGGGGCAGGTCATTGATGTATCTGATGGACAGTGACAGTAAGGGGGAGGTCAGTGATGTATCTGATGGACAGTGACAGTAAGGGGGTGGTCAGTGATGTATCTGGATGGACAGTGACAGTCAGGGGGAGGTCAGTGATGTATCTGGATGGACAGTGACAGTAAGGGGGTGGTCAGTGATGTATCTGGATGGACAGTGACAGTAAGGGGGAGGACAGTGATGTATCTGATGGACAGTGAGAGTAAGGGGCAGGTCGTTGATGTATCTGATGGACAGTGACAGTAAGGGGGAGGTCAGTGATGTATCTGGATGGACAGTGACAGTAAGGGGGAAGTCAGTGATATATCTGATGGACAGTGACAGTAAAGGGGGAGGTCAGGGATGTATCTGGATGGACAGTGACAGTAAGGGGGAGGTCAGTGATGTATCTGATGGACAGTGACAGTAAGGGGGAGGTCAGTGATGTATCTGGATGGACAGTGACAGTAAGGGGGAAGTCAGTGATATATCTGATGGACAGTGACAGTAAGGGGGAGGTCAGTGAGGTATCTGATGGACAGTGACAGTAAGGGGCAGGTCGTTGATGTATCTGATGGTCAGTGACAGTAAGGGGGAGGTCAGTGATGTATCTGATGGATAGTGACAGTAAGGGGCAGGTCGTCGATGTATCTGATGGACAGTGACAGTAAGGGGCAGGTCATTGATGTATCTGATGGACAGTGACAGTAAGGGGGAGGTCAGTGATGTATCTGATGGACAGTGACAGTAAGGGGGTGGTCAGTGATGTATCTGGATGGACAGTGACAGTCAGGGGGAGGTCAGTGATGTATCTGGATGGACAGTGACAGTAAGGGGGTGGTCAGTGATGTATCTGGATGGACAGTGACAGTAAGGGGGAGGACAGTGATGTATCTGATGGACAGTGACAGAAAGGGGCAGGTCGTTGATGTATCTGATGGACAGTGACAGTAAGGGGGAGGTCAGTGATGTATCTGGATGGACAGTGACAGTAAGGGGGAAGTCAGTGATATATCTGATGGACAGTGACAGTAAAGGGGGAGGTCAGGGATGTATCTGGATGGACAGTGACAGTAAGGGGGAGGTCAGTGATGTATCTGATGGACAGTGACAGTAAGGGGGAGGTCAGTGATGTATCTGGATGGACAGTGACAGTAAGGGGGAAGTCAGTGATATATCTGATGGACAGTGACAGTAAGGGGGAGGTCAGTGAGGTATCTGATGGACAGTGACAGTAAGGGGCAGGTCGTTGATGTATCTGATGGTCAGTGACAGTAAGGGGGAGGTCAGTGATGTATCTGATGGATAGTGACAGTAAGGGGCAGGTCGTCGATGTATCTGATGGACAGTGACAGTAAGGGGGAGGTCAGTGATGTATCTGATGGAGAGTAACAGTAAGGGGGAAGTAAGTGATGTATCTGGATGGACAGCGACAGTAAGAGGGAGGTCAATGATGTATCTGTTGGAGAGTAACTGTAAGGGGGAGGTCAGTGATGTATCTGATGGACAGTGACAGGAAGAGGGAGGTCAGTGATGTATCTGGATGGACAGTGACAGTAAGGTGGAGGTCAGTGATGTATCTGATGGACAGTAACAGTAAGTGGAAGGTCAGTGATGTATCTGAGGGAGAGTAACAGTAAGGGGGAGGTCAGTGATGTATCTGGATGGACAGTGACAGTAAGGGGGAGGCCAGTGATGTATCTGATGGACAGTGACAGTAAGGTGGAGGTCAGTGATGTATCTGATCGAAGTAACAGTAAGGGGGAGGTCAGTGATGTATCTGATGGACAGTAACAGTAAGTGGAAGGTCAGTGATGTATCTGAGGGAGAGTAACAGTAAGGGGGAGGTCAGTGATGTATCTGGATGGACAGTGACAGTAAGGGGGAGGTCAGTGATGTATCTGATGGACAGTGACAGTAAGGGGGAGGTCAGTGATGTATCTGATGGAGAGTAACAGTAAGGGGGAGGTCAGTGATGTATATGATGGAGAGTAACAGTAAGGGGGAGGTCAGTGACGTCCCCATTGTTGGAGGTCCATCTTGTTCCCTGAGACCCCTTCCCTCAGGAAAGGCAGTATGTTGTCCTTACTCCGACCTACATGTGACTCCAGATGCTGGAAAATTGGGAATGGGGAATAAATGCTGACCTTGCAGTGATGTATACATTCAGTGTGTGAGAAGAATCATATTTCACTCAGTGAGTGAAATGTTCTTGTTTAAAGTGGGCAGCTAGAGTACAGATGGACAGCTCACAGACATATGTTCACACTTGGAATGAACTGTCTTGATGCAGCATCAGTTGAAATAATTTGTCAAAAATCACACAACACCAGGTTCTAGTCCAACAGGTTGAACGTGTCCACCCCACTCAAACACCAGCACCTTCACATCATGAAATATCGTGTGATCTCGGGATAGGCCTCATGGTGTTTGAGTGGACAGCGTTATTGCTGGCAGATTCCAGATTCTGCTTTTGTTATTCCATTATCATGTAACCCCCCTCCGTAATCAGGATTACACTTGTTATTGTAATGGGTTTGTTCATTTCCAGAAATGTGAAAAACAGCAACAAAGCCGAGCAATGCTGTCACCTCGATCTCCCCAAGGAGCTTCCACACAGTATAAGGCAGCGTCTCTGGGAATGCATCAGCTCAGAGTCTCAAACAAGGAGCTTGTCAGCTGCCTGAAGGGACAGATCACCTCACACAGGAAAATGCATCGACCAATTGATCACGTGGAGAAGGTGTTCTACACCATCATTGCTGTTACTGGCATCCCAGGTATGGCGCTATGACAATTGAACTTGTCTTAATCTGCTGTTGATCTGCTCTCTGGTTTTACCGTTTGAACAATAACACCTCCAGCTCATCGACTGGTCAGCCTTATCCAGACCCCGGGACAGTGACAGCAATTCACTGAGCAGCATTCTCGGTACAATCCTACACTGACAGAGACTCCCAACATCACTGCTGCAGCAGCATTTTCTGTTCTCAGTGTTGTGTCATCTGTTCCACTTTGTTATGGCTTCAAGGTATGAGGAGAGATCAGGCAGGTTAGTTCTGAAGAAGGGTCACTCGACCCGAACTCTGTGCTCTCTCCCACAGATGCTCTAGACCTGCTGTGCTTCTGATTTCATTACGTAAATGAAGCCAGGTTGGTCGAGAATTTTGAAGGTTAAGGGATGATCTGAGTGAAGTCCAACAAAATATTTAAAGGAAAACATGAACTGTTTCTACTGGTTGCAGATTTCGAACAAAGGATCATCGTCTGTGAATGGGGCAGAGAGCGTTCAGGAGAGATGTCAGAAAGCTCTTCTGTGCACAGAGGGTGGGAAAGGGTGAGAAAGGTTTGGAACTCTCTTACACACACACACACACAGTCATGGATGCTGCATCAGTTGGGAATTTTTAATCTCAGTTTGTTCTTTTTTTTTGGCAAAGCAAAGGATTTGAAGAATTTGTGCCTTGTTCTGATTTGTAAAGTTTCATCGACCATCGCTTCCGGAAATTCTCTCCTCCTCACACGCTTTGGTCAGGAGATTGAAATGTTGACAGATTGCCCTCCTGGTCCCTCCACATTGAGATGTTGGTGGGTAGATTTACAGTGTAAATATCACAGTAAACCTAAAACTCCCACATTGTCATGAAGGGAGTCCTGCATGCTCTGCTGTACTGCCCTTGTTTAAGATACATGGTGTAGTTGTGTTTGAAATCTCACACAGGTTCTGGTGACCTGTTTTATAATCCTGCCATGGCTCTGATCAGGATTACGTCCAATGACAGGATCAGGGGATAACTGTTTCTCTGGAGAAGGGGAGAGTTTGGATTATTGACAGTCCAATTGCTAGTCCTATAACTGACTCGGGATGGAGGAATCTAATGGGGTTCTGTACCTTACCATGCAACCAAAGGAAATCATAAACTTCCTTCTGCTCTCCCAGGAGTGGCTGTGAGCTCAATATCTGAGCTCACTGACACCCAACCACTCCCAGTCGCACAGTGCATTGGAGTTTGTTGGTAAAATCCTGTTGTTGCTCTCTGGAATGGGTAGAGGGTATTTCTGATCAATAATTTGTTGTTTCTTTTCCCATTTGTCTCCCACAGTAAATTTGCTAGCAGTTACAGTCCTTTCCAGGCAAAACTGTGGCGTTTCCCCTTGCACTACCCGTTACCTGGTGTTTATGGCAGCTGCTGATCTGATGGTCGTTATTACTGAGGTTATACTGTGGAGATTACCTTTCTATTATGACCCGCAGTCTTTCCTGAAAATCACTCCTGTGTGCAGTGTTATTGGGGCACTGTCTCGTGCAGCCAGGGACTGCTCTGTCTGGTTCACCGTCACTTTCTCCTTTGACCGATTTGTGACCATTTGTTGTCAGAAGCTGAGAACAAAATATTGCACTGAGAAAGCTGCGACTGTGGTTCTGGCAACAACCTGCACATTGTTCTGTCTGAAAAACATCCCCTTCGCTTTTGAATATGAGCCTGTGAGGATTATCAACAATGTGCCATTCTACTGTATGACGAAGTTAAGCTACTTTACTGAGACTTGGTGGGTGGTATTAGATTGGCTTGATTCAGTGTTAACCCCTTTACTGCCATTCGCTTTAATTCTGTTGCTCAATGCTCTGACAGTCAGACACATTTTAGTGACCAGTCGAGTCCGGAAGAGGCTGAAGGCTGAGAGCAAAGGAGAGAATCACAGAGACCCAGAGATGGAGAGCAGAAGGAAGGCTGTGATTTTGCTCTTCACCATCTCTGGGATCTTCAACGTCCTCTGGTTAATTGTTGTTGTGAATTTCTTATACTATATCATTCAAGGAATCCATCCTGATGATAACTCACCTTTTCTAGATCACTTCAGTGCAGTTGGTTTCATGCTGCGGAACCTAAGCTGTTGCACAAACACATTTATTTATGCAGCAACATTGTCCCGGTTCAGAGCGAAGATCAGTAACGCAGTAAAATACCTGGTTACACGGATTCATTGCATTGTGAATAAATAAAACTCCTCAGTGAAGCCCACAGGAGGGTCCGACTGTTTCCAAACCATGAAATGATTTTGTTTTATTCACTCGTGGGATGTGGATATCACTGACTGAGTCTGTCGTTATTCCCCATGCCGAATTGGCCCTGAGAAGGTAATGCTGAGCTGCCTGTAACACTGATGGAATGACAATATATTTCTAAATCAGGATGGTGAGTGACTCAGAGGGGAATTTGAAGGGGGTGATGTTCCCATCTATCTGCTGCCCTTGTCATTCGAGGTGGAAGTGCTCGTGGGTTTGGAAGGTGCTGTCTGAGGATCTTTGGTGAATTTCTGCAGTGCACCGTGTCGATGGTAAACACTGCTGCTACTGAGTGTCAGTGATGGAGGGAGGGGATGTCTGGGGATGTGGTGCCAACCAAGCGGCTGCTTCATCCTGAATGGTTTTTTTCTGGTGGCAGTTGGAGTGGGAGGAGTGACAGTGAGGACCTTAGGGCCGACGGGAAGGTCAATTTAAACGGATATAAAGGTTTACCTCTTGGAGAGGCGGAGCGCACACTGAGCACGAGCAGACACGGGACTGCTGGGTAAGTAAGGCTTTATATTTGGGCAGTTGCTTTCCCCCAAACACGACTCGGGAGTGTCTCCAAACCGTCTTCCTCCTCTCACCAAAACAAAAGTGGTCTGTGCCCCAATCGGTAAGTTGACTGGGTTCAGTATTTTCCTTTAGTTTCTCAGTAGTCTCGGGAATTTAGAACAGTGGGAATGGAGGTTAGGGCAGTTGAATGTACCTCCTGTGGAATGTGGGAGGGAAGGGTCACCACTCGTGTCCCTGCGATCTGCATCTGTGGGAAGTGCACCCAACTCCAGCTCCTCAAAACCAGCGTTAAAGAACTGCTGCCCCCTAATGAATTGATTCCCACAGGTGAGGGGCGACTGAATACCTTTAATATCAAGGCCACATTTGTTTGAGGTTTGGAATGTTGCTACAAGTAACTCACCTCCTGACTCCCCAAAGCCTGTCCACCATCTACAGAGTGCAAGTCAAGAGTGTGTCAGAATGCTCCCCACTTGTCTGGATGACTGCAACTCCAACAACAGCTGGTAAGTTTGATACCATCCAGGACAAAACAGCTGCTTAGTTGGCACCACATCCACAAACACCCACTCACTCCACCAGTGTTTCTCAGCAGCAGCAGTGTGGACCAGCTACAAGATGCACTGCAGAAATTCACCAAAGGTCCTCAGACAGCATCTTCCTAATCCACAAACTCTACCATCCAGAAGGACAAGAGCAACAGATCGATGAGAACGGAAATCCCTGCACATTCACCTCAAGGCCACTCACCATCCTGACTTGGAAATATATCACCGTCCCTTCACTGGGTCAGAATCCTAGAGCTCCCTCCCTAACAGCATTGTGGGTCTACCTACCTTTAATATCAATTCCCTCATTTGGGGAACATTTTACAAGGGTGTTAATTGATTGGGTAGTGTTGTACCAAAATTAATAAAATTCAAATTTAGAAGCAAGTATATCAAATATATTAAATCAAAACCTATTAGGAGGGGCAGCGTGATTGTGCCCCTAACCGTGGAACTTGACCAGACCGTCCCTCCTTGAACATCAGGTACAGCAGTTTTTATAGTCTGGATGGCGCGGACAACAGAAGACCGCGAAAGGTGGTGTCTTGTGTTCTGTCTATGCACACGCAGAGATCGCCATTGTGTTCTGTAAGTATTTCTTGTTTAGTTTGTTCCTGTTTTCAGTTCCCACCTTGTGGTCCGAGACATGCAGGAGCATGATGAACAGACCACCACCATCCAGTAATAATCAGTGGGGTAGGATTATAATCATGAAACTGATTCCCTTCCTGCGGGATATTATCAGCCTCCAGGCGGGTGTGATCCAATTCGTCACTTATATTGTCTGAGGTATTCGGAATGTATGTGCCGCACTAGGCCCCAATAACAGCACAGGGGCCACCTTGTACCACTCGCAAATAGTCAAGGGCCAAACGGTTCGACAACACAACAGCACGGGTGGCAATGACCTCAGCCGACACCTCGGAGATGGCCGTGCTTACCGCTGCAAAGCCATCGGCAGTCTCATTAGCCAGCCTTTCCAAGGTGGAGGCCATTTTGATCAGTTCCCTAGCAGCCTTAGCACTCCCATAGGCGGGGAAGGTGAACATAAGGAATCGCTCGGTCCCAGTGATGGACCGTTTGGATTGAGGTGGATGCAGTTTGGGATGAACGCGGTGGGAACTGTAATGGTGAACAAAAGGTAGCACATAGGCAAGGGAGCAAAATCCAGACCAATATGGAGAGAGCCAAGGATAGGCCTTGACAGCACGGTCAGAGTAATTCTCATTGTAAGGCCTCAGGTAATCAGTCGGAATTGAAGTCCAAATGGTTTTGGACCAATATGGAGAGTTGCTGGTTCCAGCATTCGCCCTGATGTGCGATTACATTTAAAACAAATCGCCCCCGTGGGCCTTCCTTCACCCGTGGTGTGTGTGAGGGTCAGAGCCAGAGGGGTGTATGTTAAAGGATGTAGTGAGGCTGGAACCAACCTTGATAGTTTTGCATGTTATAACCCGTGGTCTCCCAGGTGACCTCATCATTGGCAGCAGAAATGGTCTGGTCAGGGCCTCGCATGAATGACCCGAGAGATTCTCTGTCAGACCTAACCCCCGCCCATCCCCCAAATGGATAAATGTGAGGGTCTGTTCTGGTCCAATCACCATTCCACCGTTTTGGATTTATTAAACGGAATGGGACTCAGGGGAATCCCCCCAATAGAGTGTGCAGGGATTCGAGTACACACCCAGCATTTCGAGATGTTATTTTGCTGTGTGTGCTGATAGAACATGGTTAGGTCTGTATTAACATGGAACCCCGCGCCTACTCCGGTGAACAGGACCGAGGGTTGCACAATCCATTTGGTGCTGCCCCCCAGTGGCTAAGGGCGAAGGGCGAAGGCAACAATAAACAGGACCATCCCGGAGCTTCCCGAGCGGAGCTATACAATGGGCCAAAGGCTGTACCGTCCGCACACAACAGCCCACGCTCTCGGACCGTTCACAACAACTGCGCACACACACATCGTCAGCAGGTCTCGACAGGAGTCAGTCTGAAAAGAAAGCAGAGGGTGAGGATGATCAACCAGTGCCTGGATATTTCTTCAGTTGTGACCAGTGTTTCCAGACTCCCCCTTCCCTCACATGTCAATACAGGTGGGTGTGTCACCCCTAATGATAACCTCAGAGGGACCATTCTACTGAGGGGCGAAGCCTGGTTTAACGAGGAGAGTCTTAACCATCACCTTCCTACCCACCGATGGGACCTCCGCACAATCCTCTAATTGCCTCTGTTCATCCTGCCTCCCCTCCTGTTTGTCCCGAACTGTTTTCCACATCCCCTTTAGCTGGGTGCTCAGTTCGAGCACATAGCGATGTATTCTATCGCAGCGAGGGCCAGCATCGGAACCCTCCCATGATGATGGAATCGGGCTGTTACATTGCCCAACCTGTCATCGACTCGTAAGGGGTCAAACCATTCGACCTGCTTGTGGTGGACTGGAGTCACGAGTCTAGCAGGCAGGACCTCAGGCCAGCGTTTGTCAGAGTCCTGCATGGCCTTAGCAAGGGAGGGTTTAAGATTCCTGTTCATTCGCCCCACCATGCCTGAACTTTGTGGATGGGAGGGTGTGTGTAATTTCGGTTTAATGCCCATCAGCTGACATGTGGTTTTTACAACACTTCCAGTGAAATGGGTCCCCGGTGGAAGCCCATCTGGGACGCCCCCACACCCCCACCCCACCGAACCTGGGAATCCCCTCCTCAGCTACAACCCTTGCCACAGCGTTAGCTGATCAGTTCTGGGTAGGGTAGGCCCGATCCTCCTGGTAAATTGGTCAATAATCACCAGGCAATCCGCCTTCCCATGGGGTTGGGGAAGAGGTCCTGTAAAATCCATCTGTAACTGCCCCCAGAGTCCCTTTGGGCGTGGCTGGGGCCCCATTCTAATTTCAATGGGCCAGCCTGGGTTGTACTGGGCAGAGGTCACACAGCGGTGACAAAATCGAACGATATCTCTGCCCATACTCTTCTCCAACCATTCCTTCCCAATGTTGGTTATCATAGCATCCCGCCCACACCTGGGAAACGCCATGGTGCAATTACATCCTGAGGAGCACCCTTTTATCCCCACTTTCACCTCACCCCAGCCTCTCTGACTCTCTCTGTGTCTGACCCCCATGTGTTTAAAGTGATACAATGCCACCCTCTGCTGGCCTCCCTGCGCCACTGCACAAGCGGCAGGTTGTTTTTCTCTTGGGACAATTTGCTCCTGTCCCTGTCCATTCCATTGTCTGTAAACTGCAGGCCCTGTTCCCTGTCCAAATCGATCCAAACAGTAACAAGCCCCCGGCCCTGACTTTACACCCTCCTGACTTTACCGACCCCCGACTTTCCCCCTTCCCCCCTCAATCTTACCTGTTCTGATTGGGGCACCCATGGGGGCAGAGGTACAAAAATGGGGGTGTGGGAACACAATTGCCCTCATTGTGTAACCCCCGCCCCTTGTTTAGATGCCCCTACCCCAAGTTTTACATCCACCCCAATTATGTGACCACCCCGTCCCCAGTTTTCACCCCTGCAACTCCCCCCCCCCCCCCAGATTGTTCAGTGCCCTTTTTGCGCCAACCCTCCCCCTCCATTACCCCCCCACATAGAAGCCCCTCTTCAACTCCCTCCGTGTCCTAGATACCCACCCGCTCGCTCAGCACCACCCCCTGGACTTTGGGGTCAATGTGTTTGTGTCGATGGACCAGCCTGTGGTTGCACCGCCGACCCCCAACGCACAGCAAGATCCCAGTCACAGAATCCTTGTCACCTCACGCCCCAGGAAGAGGATGTTCGGCCCATTGTGGCTAGCCTAACCTTCCCCCTTGTGAAATGGTGCTGCGGGCTCCTCAGGATCTGCCCCGAATGGCCCTCTTTAAATCCCCCCTTTCCTGTGGAGACCTCTCTTCCCTGATACCCCATCATTCTGCAGGACCTCATCTGCAGGACTCTACTCCAGTGCCCTGTATAATTGAAGGGTAACCTCCCTACTTTTGAATTCAGTTCTCTAAACAATGATATCCTAAGAGTTTCCCTGATTACTTGTTGTACCTGCAATCTTAACCTTCTATAATTCATGCACTCATACACCCAGATCCCTCTGCACCTCAGAGCTCTACTCTGAGGTAATACGGTGGCTCAGTGGTTAGCACTGTTGCTTCGCAGTGCCGGGGACCTGGGATTAATTCCAACCCCCCGCATACCGTCTGTGTGCAGTTTGCATATTCTCCCCGTGTCTGTGTGTATTTCCTCTGGGTGCTCCGGTTTCCTCCCACAGTCCAAAGATGTGCAGGTTCGGGTGGATTAGCCATGCTAAATTGCCCCCTAGTGTCTAGGTGGATTAGCCATGGGAAAGGCAGGGATACAGAGTTGGAGTAGGGGTGTGGGTATAGATGGGATTCTCTTCAGAGGGTCGGTGTGGACTCAGGCTGAATGGCCTGATTCCATACTGTAGGGATTCCACACAACGTAAGCGTTGTATTTATTACATTCCAATCTAATGGAACTGGGTCCGAATCAATGGAATGTCGGTAAGTGAGAGCCAATGTGCCAACTACCTCACTTCTATTGGACCCAAAGGATGGTGTCCATCTGGATCCTGGGGATTTTCAGTCCACAATTCCAAATATCTTTATTGGAAATATCTTTAATTCCTCTCTACATGACATTTCCTGATTTGTGACTATTTCTGGGATCTAACATTTCTCCCTAAAACGAAGACCAGCATTTACATACCACCTTCTCCACGCTACTGTTAACTCTGCTTTCCCTCCACAGATGCTGCCAGACCTGCTGAGTTCTTCCACCAATTGCTGCTTTTGCTGAAGGCAAAATGATTGTCTAATTCCCTTCCCACCTCCTTCTTTCCCCAGCCTCACTTTTTGATGGACCATCGTTCACTTTCTTAACTCCTTTCCTTTTTAACCATCTATCGATGCACTTGTGAAAACTTCTGAGACTTCTAGAAATGTATCCCTTCCTATTAATCTCTCAATATTTCTTTGCTGGTTTTCTTTGTATCCTTTCCAATCTCCCAAAGTGCCAGCAAACTCTGGACAATTCCATGCTTTCCTCTTTAAGATAGAAACATTTTGAATTTTTCTTTTCTGCTTCATAAAACCAGAAAATGCAGCTCAACCCAGCCCCCCCTGCCCCAACACACAAACTGGAGAATGGGACACCTTTCTCAATATTATAAGAGTACATTCCAGAGAATACAGGCAGGTCAGTTTTACACCAGGGCTGTGCACACTTGGAATAACCCTCCCCATTTGGGGAGGGTGGGTTTGTTTAAGGAGAGTCAGTGTGGGTTTCAAATTAAACAAATGTGACTGTGCCTGATGAAAGAAAATAAATGATTGATGCAGGTCCGGCTGTGCCAAGTGTTTCACAAATTATTACCTGAGAGGCTGGTGACAAACTGAAGCTAATGTAATACATTGCAGAAGGCCACCATGGAGAAAGACTGCATTCGGACAGAAACGTGCTGTGATCATAAATCACTGTAACTGGCAGCCAGCAGAGTGGAAGCCATGTTGCTTTTATTGCAAGGCTCAGCATTTTATTCTTGTTTTATATATATTTATATATGAATGCATTTGACATTCAATACCGAGAAAAAATGTCACCATTTTCTTTGCAACAATTTTGGATTTGGCAGAGAGTGTGAGGATGATACCAGTGAACAGCATTGGGCCCAGGCAGGCCATTATTAATATTAGCAGGAAATAGCAGAAAGTGGAGGATGGAATTGAACAGATTTAATGATCGAGTGATGGAGTCTGGTGTAATAGGCCAAAGAGAGGTAACAGCGATCGAACTACAGAGTAGAGACTGCTGTCACTGGAAATTTGAAACATAACCTCAGTAGGTCTGGCAGCTTCTGTGATGAGAGAACCAGAACCCAACTCTCCCACACCAGTCTTTGAGCCATCAATGTCTCTCCCTAATCTGATTGGCTCTGTGCCAATTAACACTTGGCATCGATATTAATCCAGATGTCTGAGGTTTCAGCTTCTTCATTCGACACCGAGCTCCTGACAGTGACCAGGTTGAACCTTGTTTCTTGCCTCGTATATGTTGCTTGTACCTACATGCATCCTGCCCATCCCATTGCAGACTTGTCTTTAGCCCTGACCATAGACCCTGAACCCCACCACGGGAAGGGAACACAGCCTCCTGGACTCACGTTCGGTGACAATCCCTGTGAGACCCCGACTACAATTCTATTGCTCTCCGTTTCTCCCACTTGATTGGCTTTCGGTTCCTCTGGTGTCACAGTTGTTACTCTTGCCAAAGAGTGAGGTTCCTGTTCTGTGGCTGTCTGTGTCCCTGTCCATACCTCACTCATAATCACACTCTCCTGTCTCTGAGCACTGACCAAAATCAGACAATCTAACCTTCCAAGTCGTGATGTCCTTCTGGTGCAAATTATCCGACGGCTCTTCCCCCCGAGCCAGGGCAGTGTCTATATGCCAAACTCCAGCTCATGTGCTCATATTCTTCTGACCTAAACTGAACATGCACAGACACTCCTACACACGCACACATACAAACACACACACACTCCTATGTACACACACACAGTTGTACACAAACACACGCACACTCACACACATGAACACTCCTACACACACACACTCCTACACACACACATGGACTCATGTACTCCGACACACACACACATACTCCTACACACAAATACACACAGGCACGCTCTCCTACACGCACACACTCACACATGCACTCTCTCACAGACTTGTGTCCCTTTACACTCACCAACACACACTCTCTCTCACGCACTCACATCCCCCTCCCCCCCGCCCCCAAACACATAGAAGTTTGTGGAGTGATTTTGTAATGGCAGGGTTACATTGTACTTTGCTCAAAACCTGCATGAATCCATGTAAGATTCTGTTAATTCATTTTTTCAAGATGAGAATCAGTCTAAACATGGCACAGACATCAGCACACATGGGTGCTAACACTTACAATACATTATCTGGGCTGACACCAATTGTTAAAGTTCACCTGAGAATGTAACTTTTTAAAAAAGTTTTGCGATTTACATATGAAAGAAGTGAAACTAACATGGTCATTTGAACAGATGAGAGACTTAACAAACAGTCAAGGCATTTTTCAATGTATAATTTCAGTTACATCACATTGGAAACTTTTGCTATGAATTCTGTGTCCTACAAGTCTGTACTCCACAACCATCTGATGGAGGAGCAGCGCTCTGAAAGCTAGTGCTTCCAAATAAACCTGTTGGACTATAACCCATGTTGTGTGATTTTAATTGTGTACACGTCAGTTCAACACCAGCATCTCCAAACCATCCTTTCCTATCCATGTATTTGTGCAAATGCCTTTCAGATGTTGTTAACACACCTGCCTCTCAACACTTCTTTTTAAAATTAGATTCCCTTCAGCGTACAAATAGGCCCTTCGGCCCAACAAGTCAGTACCAACCCTCCGTAGAGTAACCCACCCAGACCCATCTCCCTCTGACTAACGCACCTATCACGATGGGCAACTTAGCATGGCCAATTCACCTGACTTGCACATCTTTGGAGTGTGAGAGGAAGCCCATGTGGACACGGGGAGAATGTACAAACTCCACACAGACAGTCGCTCAAGTAGGGAATCGAGCCCAGTCCCTGGTGCTCTCAGACTGCAGTGCTAACCACAGAGCCACTGTGCAGCCCCACTCTGCTGGCAGCTCATTCTATATGCGTACCACGCTCTGTTTAAAAAAAGTTATCCCTCAGGTTCCCTTTTATTCTTTCCCCACTAACCTTTTACTGATGCCCTCTAGTCCTCAATTGCCCAACTCGATGTAAACGAGACTGTGTGCATTGACCCAATCCATGCTGATCATGATCTTATACATCTGTATAAGTTCACCCCCACCACACCAGTCTGCAATGCTTTCAAGAATAAAGTTTTAGCCTGTCCAAACTCTCCTGAAAACTCAGACTGTTCAGTCCAGGTAACATCCTTGTAAATTTCTTCTGCGCTCTTTCGAGTTTAATAACATCCTTCCTATAGCAAGGTGAGCAAAACTGTACACAATACTCCAAGTGTGGCCTCACCAACGTCCTGTATAACTGCAGCATAACTTCCGAAACTCTATACTCAGTGCCCTGACTGATGAAGGCCAGTGTGCCAAAAGCCTTCTTCACTGCCCTGTCTAACTAGGACTCCACTTAGGGAGAACTGTGCACCTCAACTCCAAGGTCCCTCTCTCCCACTACACTCCTTAAGGCCCTACCATCCACTATGAAACTCCTCCCATGATTTGATTTTCCAAAAGGCAAGATCTCATCGTTATCAATATTAAACTCCATTTGCCATTTCTCAGCCCACCTTCCCAGCTGATCAAGGTCCTGCTGCAATTTCTGATACCCTTCCTCACTGTCCATGAATCTGCCTGTTTTAGTGTCATCAGTAAACTTACTAATCATGCCCTTGTACGTTCTCATCCAAAACATTGATATCGATAACAAACAGCAATGGGCCCAGCTCCAACCCCTGAGGCATTCCAGTCTGACAAGCATCCTTCCACTATTACCCTCTGCTTCCTGCCACCAAGCCAATTGTGTATCCAGCTCCCCCCGGATTCCATACGATCTAATCTTCCAGAGCACCCTCCCTTGTGGAACCTTATGAAAGGCCTTCCTGAAATCCATATGGATTACGTCTTCTGTCCTGCCCTTGTCAACTTTCCTGGTCACTTCATCAAAGATCACCAATAAATCTGTGAGGCACGGTCTCCCATTCACAACGCCGTGCTCACTACTCCAAATCAAACCCTGAGTTTCCAAACGCATGTATTTCTTATCTCTCAGAGTCTTCTCAAATAACTTACCCACCCCAGATGTTAGATTTACTGGTCGATAGTTTACACGTTTATTTTTGTAGCCGATCTTGAATAATGGCACAATATTCGCTCCCCTCCAGTTTTCAAGGACCTCGCCCGTGGTTAACGATGATGCAAAAAATATCAGCCAGGGCCCCTGCAATTCCTTCTCTCGCCTCTCGCAGTGTTTATAGATATATTTGTCAGGACCAGGAGAATTATCCCCCTTCTCCAGTAAATTCCTATATCCTCCATGTACCTCCAGGGGTTCTTGAGATCCCAGCTGCCTGTATCTAAGCCATGCTGACATCTTTCCAGGTGAAAGCCTCAATATCTCTTGTCATCCAGGATTCCCTAGTCCTCCCACCCAATCCTTTCACCCTCACAGGAACATACACACCTTGTACTCCAGCAATCTCCCTTTTAAAGGCCTCCCACTTGCCGGAGTTCCCTGAACCTGCAAACAAACTGCTCCAGTCAACCCGTGTGAGTTGCTGTCTAATTCCATCAGACTTCACCTTCACCCAATTCAGAACTTGAACCTGTGGATCAGTTTGGTCCCTCTGCATAACTATCGTGAAATGAATGGAACCATGGTCACTGGTCACAAAGTGTTTCCCCACTGCTCTATGTTCTGTGTCCCCTCTGTGACCTGTCCTGCCCCATTTCCCAAAAGGAAAGGAAGGTTTGTCCCTTCCTGAGTAGAGCCCTCGATATACTGCTTGGGGAAACCTTCCTGAATGTACCTAACAAATTCCACCCCATCTCAGCCCTTAACGCTATGGCATTCCCAGTCTATGATGGAAAATAAAATCTATGTCAACCCTATTGCTCCTGCAAGTCTCCCCAGTCTCCCTGCATATTTGTTCCTCTAATTCCTGTTGACTGTTTGGGGTCCTGTAGTGCAACCCCAATAACATCACCATCCCCTTCCTATTTCCTAGCTCCACCCACAAAGCCTCACTGGATCACCCTTCAGTTATTTCATCTCTGATTACTGCTGTGATCAAAAATGTACGTTCCTCCCTTCCATCCACCCCCTCTGTCCCACCTAAAGCACCAGTACCCTGGTACGTTAAGCTGCCAGTCCTGTCCCTCCCTTAGCCATGTTTCTGTAACGGGTACAATCTCCCAATCCCATGTACCTATCCACTCCCTGAGTTCATCAGCCTTCCTGGTCAGCCCTCTTGCATGGAAACAGATGCAATTTAATCCACTAGGTATTCCTCGCTCCCTGTCACGTTCCAGTCTGACCTGTTTCTTCAAATTCCTCTTTCTGATTACTGTACCTCCTTGAGCCTCACACTTGCCTCCCTGCTGTTGGGGATCCCACCCCCTGCCAATCTCGTTTATACTCTCCCTTGGATAATGAGCAAACCTGGCTGCCAAGATATTGGTCATGTAGGACTTTGGCTCAATCTACCAACTCACTTTCTTCTATGTGTGAGCCCAATCCTGCGTGTTCTTCAAATGAAGCAATAGGAGAAGATATTCAGTCTCACACTCTTAATTTATTTTAAACAGTAAGTGGACAAAGTATACAGAGCTCTGGGTCTAGACCTTTCTGTCCCTGACAAACTACGAAGTGTGTCAGTTCAAAAAAGTAAGACCTATGCCTGTCCCTGACCCAGTCTTTTATACAATAAAAAACGTCATGCAATCACTGAGGTAGGATTATCTTCTGATTGGCTGTTGATCTGACTCCATTCTCCGCCTCCTCGCATTCCCGGATGTCCGACCCCACATGACATTCTTTTGCCTGTGAAACGGAGCATCACGTGACCTCCTCGCCCGCGAAATGGAGCATCACGTGACCTCCTCGCACGCCTCTGGGGCGCGAAACGGAGCATCACGTGACCTCCTTCTGCGCACGTTACACAGCATCACCACAGGCTTCCGAATGCCGAGTATATTTACTCTCGCAGCCAGCCTTCTATTTTACAAGTAAGCCAGATATTTACAGGAGCTAAATATCCAAGGATGTATATCCTACCGAAAAGACAGGCAGGTGGGCAGAGGGGCTAGGAATGCCTTGTTAGTAAAAGATTGAAATTAAACCAATAGTAATAAAGGAAGTAGGGTCCGATGGCATAGAATCTGTGTGGGTAGAGTTGTGGAATCACAAGTGTATGAAAACCGTAACTGGAATTATCTCCAGGCCTCCAAACTGGAGTCAAGAGCTGGGGCACCAGTTACACCAGGAGATACAGAAGGTGTGTAATAAAGGCAAGTTTACAGTGATCACAGGGGATTTCATTATGCAGATGGACTGGGAAAATCAGGTTGGTCCGGGATTGCAAGGAAAGTGATTTGTGAAATGTCTCCAAGCTGGCATTTTGGAGCAGCTTGTGGTGGAGCCCACAAGGGAACAGGCAATACTGGATTTAGTGTTGTACAATGAGGCAAATTTGATAAGGGAGCTTAAGGTGAAGGAAACCTTAGGAGGCAGCGACCATAATATGATTGAATTTACACTGCAATGTGAGAGGGAGTAGATAGAATCAGAGGTAACGGTATTACAGCTGAATAAAGGTAACTACAGAGGCATGAGGGAGGAGCTGGGGAGAATTGACTGGGAGAGGAGCCGAGCAGCAAAGACAGTGGAACAGTAATGGCAGGGGATTCTGGGAGTAATTCAGGAGACACAGAGGAGATTAATCCCGAGAGAAATGAAGCATGGGACAAGGAGGATGAGGCAGCGATGGCTGACTGGGGAAGGCAGGGGTAGTATAAAAGCAAAAGAGAAAGTACATAATGTGGGGAAGGGCAGTGGGAAACCAGAGGATTGGGAAGCTTACAATGGGCGGCAAAGCAAGATGTAAGGAGAGAGAAGATTAAATATGAGGGTGAGCTAGCCAGTAATATTAGGAAAGATTGCAGGGGTTTCTTTCAATATACAAAGGGCAACAGAGAGGAGAAAATGCCCATCGTGCTGCTGGAAAATGATGCAGGAGAAGTTGTACACAGAACAAAGAAACTTTACAGCGCAGGAACAGGCCCTTCAGCCCTCCAAGCCTGTGCTGATCCAAATCCATGGGGAACAAAGAAATAGCTGAGGAACTGAAAAAGTATGTTGTATCAGTTTTTGCGATGGAAGACATGAGTAAAATCCCAAAAGTTCAGGTGGGGAGGGGATGGTTGGCAGAGATGAGTGGGGTGACCATCACTAATGAGAAGTTGCTAGGAAAAATGTGGAAGTTCTGATGATGGATAAACCTCCTGGACGTGACAGGCTCCACCCTGAAGGAGAGTGCTGAAGAGAAAGTGAAGGCTTTCACGGTGATCTATCAGGTATCACCGGAGTCAGGAACTGTCACAGGGCTTTGGAAAATCACTGTCATGTAACCCCCAGTTTAAGAATGAAGCAAGGTAAAAGAGAGGATACTCTCGGCCAATTAGCCTGACCTCAGTTGATGGTTAGATTTTAGAGTCCATTAGGAAGGATGAGCTTTCTGAATACTTGGAAGTGCATGACAAAATAGGGCAAAGTCAGCATGGTTACATCAGGGGAAGGTCATGTCTGACAAATCTGTTCAAATTCTTTGTGGAAATAATGAGCTGATTAGACCAATGAGGCCTTCTGGAAGTTATCTATCTGGACTTCCAGAAGGCCTTTGACCAGGTGCTGCACAGCAGACTGCTGAGAAAGATAAGGGGCATGGTGTTAGAATCCAGGTACTAGCATGGATAGAATTTTGGCTGTCTGGCAGGAAGAATATAGTGGGGATAAAAGGGGCCATCTCAGGATTGAAGCTGGTGGCAACTGGTGTTCCACAAGGGTCAGTGTTGGGGCCACAACGTTTCACTTTAAACATTAATGATCTGGATGGAGGAACTGACAGCATTCTGGCTAGATTTGCAGACAATGTAAAGATAGGTAGAGGGACAGGTAGCATTGAGGAGGTGGGGAGGCTGCAGGAAGATTTGGACAGGTTAGGAGAGTGGGCAAAGAAGTGGAAGATGGGAGTACAATGTGGATAAGTGCGAGGTCATGCACTTTGGTCAGAAGAACAGAGACATGGACTATTTACGAAATGGGGAGGAAAGTGAGAAATCAGAAGTGCAGAGGCACTTGGGAGTCCTAGTCCAGTTTTCTGTTCAGGTAAAGGTTCAGATTGAGTCAGTAGTTGGGAAAGCAAACACAATGTTGTCACTCCTGTCGAGAGGGCTCGGATATAAAAAAGGGGATGGACTTCTGAGGCTCTGTAAAGCTCTTGTCAGACCATATTTCGGGTATTGTGAGCAATTTTGGGTCCCGTACCTCAGGAAGGATGTACTGGCTCTGGAACGGGTCCAGAGGAGGTGCATGAGAATGATCCCAGGAATGTCAGTCTGAACAAATGAGGACTCTGCGACTATATTTGATGGAGTTTAGAAGGACAAGGGAGGAATCTGATTGAAGCTTTCAGAATACTGAACGGCCTGGACAGAGTGGGCATTGGGAAGATGTTTCCATTGGTAGGAAAGGTGAGGACCCAAGGGCACAGCCTTAGGTAAAGGAAAGACCTTTTCGAACGGAGATACAGAGAAACCTCTTCAGCCAGAGAGTGGGGAATCTCTGGAATTCAAAGCTGTGGAGGCCAGGTCATTGAGGCTATTTAAAACTGAGATAGATAAGTTCTTGATTGCCAAGGGGATAAAGGGTTACAGTAAGAAAGCGAGAGAATGGGGATGTAAAACCGATGGCAGAGCAAACGTGATGGGCTGAATGGCCTAATGTCTGCTCCTCTGTCTTATGGCCTTATGGTGTATAGGGGAACTGGTGGATATGGTGTATCTGAATTTCCACAAGGCATTTGACAAGGTACCACACAGGAGCTGCTCAAAAGGATAAAGATGCGCGGTGTTCTGGTTCCTGTATTCGCATGGATCGAAGATTGGTTCACTCACAGAAAGCAAAGAGTGCGGATAAGTGGGTGTTTTTCTGGTTGGTGATCAGGGGCTAGTGCTCGGCCTCAGGGATCAGTGTTGGGACCGGAATGCGTACAATTCACATTGATGTTTCAGAGTTGGGGACCAAGTGTCGTGTGTTAAAGTTCACAGGAGACACCACGATCACTGGGACAGCAAAGTGTGCAGAGGACACTGAACATCTGCAACGGGATAGAGACAGGTTCAGTGAGTGGGTAAGGGGCTGGCAGATGCAGTACGGTGTGGGTAATGTGAGGTGATACATTTTGATGGAAATAATGGCAAAATAGATGGTTATTTAAATGGTGAACAATTGCAACATGCTGCTGTGCAGAGGGACCTGGGTCTCCTTGTGCATGAATCACAATGTTGGATTGCAAGTCCAGCAGGTGATGAGGACGGCAATTGGAATATTGTCCTCCATTGCTAGAGGGATGGAGTTTAAAACCAGGGAGGTTATGCTGCAGCTGGATAGGAAGCTGGGGAGGCCACCCCTGGAGTACTGTGTACGGATTTGGTCTCCTTACCTGAGGAAGGATGGACTGGTCCTGGATGGGGTGCAGAGGAGTTTCACGAGGATGATTATGGAGTAGAGGGGGTTTGTTTATGAGGAGAGACTGTCCAGCCTGGGCTATACTCAATGGAACTTAGAAGAATGGGGGGATGTTATAGAAACATATAAAATGATGATGGGAATAGATCGGATAGAAGCAGGAAGATAGTTTCCATGGCGGTTGAAACTAGAACAAGGGGTGTGGCCTCAAAATTATGGGGAGCAGATTTCGGACTGAGTTGAGGAGAAACTTCTTCACCCAGAGTGTTGGGAATGTGTGGGATTCCCTGCCCAGGGATGTGGTTGAGGCTTCCTCGTTGAGTGTTTTATAGACAAAGACAGATTTGTGAACAGTAAAGGAATTAAGGGATATGGTGAGAGGGCGGGTAAGTGGAGCTGAGGCCATGAAAAGATCAGCCATGACCTTATTGAATGGTGGAGCTGGCTCGAAGGGCCGGACGGCCTACTCCTGCTCCTAGTTTTCATCTTCTTCTGTTCTCTGAATCACGTCACCACATTCATTTCAGTCTGGCAGTGTTTGAAATATACTTCACCCGATACAGACAGCAAAGTAGATGATATGATGGGATGTAGCAAACTCTGTTACATTCAGCACCATCAGGTGGCAATGTAATAATATCCTGTCAGAAACCTGTCCTCATCAGGGACAAAACCTGCCTGGGTCAGGAAGTAGGGACTGGGCAGGGAACGGGGCGTTTAATCTGCCGCTGAGTTATTTTGGAAACCTGTGCTGCACATGGAGATTTCTCCACATTAGTTTTCATCTGCCAATGACTTGCCTACTCGGTGAAGCTGCCCATATCGGGACACAGCCACTTTGGTCACCCCCACAGCTTTTTCTCCCACCCAACATGGGTCTTGTCAGTGACCCTGAAGACATTACACAGAAACATAAAAGATAGGCCATTTGGCCCCTCAAGCATGCTATCTCATTCGATCTAATCAAGCTGATCATCGAGATCAATTCCCTAATTCCAGGGAGGTTTAACGTTCCGCGACTCCCTTGTCAGGTCCACAACCCCCCACCAACCCAACCTCCACTGCCGGTACCTTCCCCTGCAACCGTAAAAATGCAAAACTTGTGCCCACACCTCCCCCCTCACTTCCCTCCAAGGCTCCAACAGATCCTTCCATATCCGTCACAAATTCACCTGCACCTCTACGCACATCATTTACTGCATCCGCTGCACTCAGTGTAGCCTCCTCTACATTGGGGAGACAGGCCGCCTACTTGCGGAATGTTTCAGAGAACACCTCTGGGACACCCACACCAACCAACCCAACCGCCCCGTGGCTGAACACTTTAACTCCCCGTCCCACTCCGCCAAGGATATGCAGGTCCTTGGCTTCCTCCATCGCCAAACCATGGCAACACGACGCCTGGAGGAGAACGCCTCATCTTCTGCCGAGGAACCCTCCAACCACAAGGGATGAATGCAGATTTCTCCAGCTTCCTCATTTCCTGCTCCCCCCACCTTATCTCAGTCCCAACCCACGGACTCAGCACCGCTTTCTTGACCTGCAATCTTCTTCCCGACCTCTCCGGCCCCACCCCCTCTCTGGCCTATCACCCTCACCTTAACTTCCTTCCACCTATTGCATTCCCAACGCCACTCCCCCAAGTCCCTCCTCCCTACCTTTTATCTTAGCCTGCTTGGCACACCTTCCTCATTCCTGAAGAAGGGCTTATGCCCGAAACGTCGATTCTCCTGCTCCTTGGATACTGCCTGACCTGCTGCGCTTTTCCAGCACCACATTTTTCAGCCCAAGCATACATAAAACCTGCGATCTCAGATTGGAATCTTAATCTCGAGAAAATATATATTTAGTGTTTCAAACATTGGCAAGTAAACATCATCAAATTATTTTGATAAATATTGTGAAGGGATATATTATTCCATTTTTCATCTCTTCTCTGAATTTCTTCTGGGTAACTGCATAAATAAAGGTGTTTGTGCAGCAACTCAGGAGCTGGAGCATGAAACCAATCTCTCTTACAAATGCTGGCAGAGAAACTGGATATCTCAAGTAATCAAATCGTTTCAGTATTGAATAAGTAATGAACACCACCCATAACGTGATGAAATTACCAGATATAATAAATAACATAATCATGGATTTCCTCCTACTCCCCATCTCTGGGTCACTGACACTGTCCCCAATCGTCTGAGCCCGGAGTCTCCTGCGAGCTCTGTTGGCTAATATAATGTTTCTGACTGTCAATGTGTTTAACAGGAGAATCAAAATAAATGGAATGAATGGTGTTATGATGTAATGCATTAATTCAACAATAGTCCAGGTAATCGATGCACTTACATTTGGATGTACTCGACAAAACCATGGACTATTAGAAAGCCAATATCGATGGGAATACATGAAATACCAGACAATGTTCTTCAAACCACTCAGCACAGTCACTGTTCCTAAAACCACACCCGCTGTTTTCTTGGTGCAATGTTTACTTCTCAGCTTTTGGCAACATATGGCCACAAACCGATCAAAGGTGAACGTGACCATGAACCAGACAGAGCAGTCTGTGGCTGCATAAAGCAGAATAGCGTGGATGTTGCACAAGGAGACATAATGTAGGAAAAGAAACTCCTCCCGATATGTGATAGGAATTTGTCGTAGTATCAGATCGAAGATAATGACCAGTAGATCCGCCGTTGCCATAGCCACCAGGTAATGAGTGACACATTTGGAAAGGCCACACTTCCCCCGAACCAGGATCGTTATTGCAATCACATTAACTTGAAAGAAGAAGATAAATAAATTCATTTATTGCTCAGGTATAATGAAGAAATGCTTTTTATTGCTTTATTTAAAGTGCAATATTGAAACTCATTCTTAATGGTATCCCATGTTCTTGCATCAAACTGAAACTTTTTCATAAATTCGCTGTTAACATTCTAATCTGGATGGATTCTAAATGTGGTGCTTGTCAGAGAATGGAAAAACTGCAGTCAAAGGCAATGATAACTGTGCAGCCAAACAAAAATCAGAAAGCCATGTGTACCAATGTAAAATTCACCACTTTCACAGCTGCTCATGCATTGAACGAATCAAAAAGAATAACTTGTCACACCGGTACAGAAGCAGTGATGACCCTCGAATAGACTGTTCCCTGGGATGAATGGGACAATGAGAAACTGTTACAATAGCTGTTACAACAGCATCTGCTTCGATCATCCCTGGGAAGGAGTTACAGAAACAACGTGAACAATCAGCTCCCGCAGTCAGAGGGCATTACACTTGCTTGATGATCTGCTCTCTCTCTTTCCAACTGAGCGATTAAGACCTGCATTCAGCAGTAATGTTCTGAAGGAAAGGGGTTAATTGCAGGAAAAGCAGGGACTGTGTCTTCGCCTCACAAATGGTATGATGTTAATGAATTCTTATTGAAAAACAGAATTGTTATTGATAGCTGGTCATTGCTGAAGCGCAAGGCAGATCAAAGAAAAGTGTCTCAATAATTAACATAACACATATGGTTATACTCCACTTCTTAAGACGTCATCCTGAGGGTGTCACTTTCCTGGGACACCAACAGCAGCTATGACCGGGTAGTAAATCCTCTGTATATCAGTGATCGCCCACAGAATCTTCAGCTTGACCATAAAACTAAGAGACATAGTTTCCCTTTTGTAAATTACAGTTATTTTGATGATTCTTGTCAGGGATTAGCCAGTTCTCTCTTTGAGAAATTGAGAAAACTTCCATTATCTATAGGAGGCAGAATTCATCAGATCAGAAAATCAATTCCCAAGTTAATGAGCCTAATTACAACTACAAACAAAAGTAATGAAATCAAAAACTGTAAGGGGAATGTGTACATGAGCAGGACATGTCCTGACCAATTAACCCTATCCCTTCTCCCCAATTACAATCATTCGTCCAAATCTGCATATTAATAGAATAGTCCATGTTCGACAATTCTAAAAAAGATATCTTCTGAAACAAATCAACAGTGGGTAATAAGAACAAACCTAAATTAGAAATTATAATGGGGGAGTTTAATTGTCAGTACATAGAGTGATCTAGTGTTGGCATAATTCAATGGGGACGTTCACTGAGGGTACAGTCACTGGTTTCCCCACCAGCAACGTCCTGGAGCCATTGACTAGAAACTTAACTAAACTAGCCACATAAATGCTCTGGCTTTTTTTAGCACCTGGTGGGATGAAGGTGTCTCTGGGGGCAGCAGCATTTATTTCCTGTCCCTAGTTATTCTCCAGAAGGTGAGGGATGGGCTGCTTTCTTCATCCCTACAGTCCCTGTGGTATAGGTGGACACATACTGCCTACAGCAAGTCAGAAGCTTGGAATACTGCACTCAGTAACTCACCTCTTGGCTCCCCAAAGCCTGTCTAACATCTGCAAGGCAAAACATAGTAATGTAATGGAATACTCCCCACTTGCCTTGAAACTTTGCATCAGGTCCTTTCCCATTTGAAAAGACTCAAAACCTCCCCTTCAGAGGTGAGCAGAGACCTGGGGAAGTTGAAACCTCTGAGGTAGTAGCAATTATCAATTGGTTCAGTTTGGTCAGAGGGTCACAAAGAGAGAGAGAGTGAAGAGCAGATTCATTCATATGGGTAAACCCTGAGGAACTTCAGTTGGGTGAATAGAATCGAGAGAAGGAGATTGTTCTTCAAACAGAATTTAAAAAAATAGTTGTGGGATTAATATGAGTCATAGGGTCATAGAGATGTACGACACAGAAACAGACCGTTTGGTTCAAATTGTCCATGCCAACCAGATATCCCAAACCAATCTAATACCATTTGCCAACACCCGGCCCCTATCCTTCCAAACCCTTCATATTCATATACCCATCCAAATGCCTTTTAAATGTTACAACTGCACCAGCTCCATCACTTCCTCTGGCAGCTCATTCCATATATGTACCACCCTCTACGTGAAACAGATGCCCCTTCGGTCGCTTTTATATCTTTCCATTCTCATCCTAAACCTATGTCCTCTAGTTTTGGACTCCCACCCTTTGTCTATTTATCCTATCCATGCCCCTCATGATTTTATAAACTCTATAAGGTCACCCTCAGCTTCTAACGCTCCAGGGAAAACAGCCCCTTCCTGTTCAGTCTCTCCATGTACCTCAAATCCTTCAACCCTGGCACCATCCTTTTAAATCTTTCTGAATGCTTTCAAGTTTCACAAGATCAGAATTACACGCAATATTCCACCAGTGGCCGAATCAATGTCCTGTACAGCTGCAACATGACCTCCCAACTCTCATACTCAATATTCTGACCAATCAAGGAAAGCATACCAAACGCCTTCTTCACTATCCTATCTACTTGTGACTCTACATTCAAAGAGGTATGAACCTGCATTCCAAGGTCTCTTTGTTCAGCAACACTTCCTAAGACCTTACCAATAAATGTATAAGTCCTGCTAAGATTTATTTCTCGAAAATGCAGCACTGCGCATTTATCTAAATTAAGCTCCATATACTTCTCCTCAGCCCATTGGTCCATCTGATCAAGATCCCATTGTACTCTGAGGTGACCTACTTCGCTGTCCACTACACCTCCCATTTTGGTGTCACCTGGTGTCATATGGGTACACAAAACATGGGTGTTCCAGACACAGTTGGTAATGAATAAATAATGTTCCCACAGATGACAAACACATCTACATCGATTTTAAACATTTGGTGAAAGAAACAATGGAGACATGGGAAAAGGTCAATCCTGCAGCTAATTGTTTGCCTCTGGGTGCACTGCCTCAGATTATGATGGATACAGATTCAATGGAGGTGTTCAGGAGGGAAGTGGCAGGACATAGCCATCAGGTTTTGGTGGTGTTCATAGACCTTTCCCGGAGGTATGAAAAACGATCGAACAGACTGGGGTGCTCTTCCACAGGAGCAGAGGTGATTGAGAAGAGATATCGATGAGACATTTCCAATCATCAGGAGCATAGACAGCATAGACAGGAAGGAACATTTCCCCTTGATGGAGAGAGCAATGCCTGGAGGGGAGGGGGTGAGGTGTCAATTTAACTGAAAGGGCAGCATGTTTAGAGGAGATGTGAGAGAAAAAACCTTTTCACCCAGATGGTGGTGGGAATCTGGAACTTCCTACCTGTAGAGACAGACACACTCACAACATTGAAGAGTTATTTTGATAAGCACATTGTGTTGCCAAGGCACAAAAGGCTATGGGCCAAGTGCTGGAAAATGGGATTAGAATAGATAGGTGGTCGTTTCTGACTGGCGCAAATGTGATGGCCAAAGACCTCTATGACTCTATGACTTAATGCAGCACATTTACCAAGGATCCCCCTTCATCCCCACCTGTGACGACGCTGTCACTTTACTTTCAAACGTTATTTTATCCTGTTTTTTTTTGAAGAGAGGTTGTAAAGACAGAGGTGCCAAACTGGCTACTGGAGATGGCTCCAGTAAATAAGGTAGGAGGCCTTTCTGTTACTTTTAAAGGTTGGAACAATGGAAGCAGCTTCAATGGGAGTGGCCAGCTCTCACAGACCAGACTTTCTCGTTTATATTTTAGCTGGAGCAGGCAGAAGCTATCTGGGGTCCCAGAAGAGTTGGGAGCTTCAGTGAATGATTCCGAGCTGGTACTTTTTCTGGGATCTCTTTTGATGCTTTGTTCCACCAGGATCGAAGAACTGTATTTAAGAATCTGGGCCTGAATTGGCCGTTTTGGTGAGTTTATGGGATGTTACCACATTGGAACAGTTTATTAGTAATAGGTACCCCACTTATTATTCAGTTAAATTTTCCAATAGTCGAGTTATTCTAAATTCCTCTCTATTTTGTTTGTATTTTAACTGTAATGTTTAAATCTATTGTGTTTTGCTTAACGTCGGGTCGTTTGACCAATCGCATTGTATCTGGAACACGCACTTCACATCTACCTTTAAAATAAAAAAAGGTGAGGGTCCAGGTGACCTTCATTAAATATCTTTAGGGTGTGTGGTCTGCTCCATAACAAATGTTCGGATCACAATGTATCATTCCAAGTTGGGTTTAGGATTGTTGGTCTTGACGCAGCAAGTGGTAGGTGTTAGTGTCTTTTGTTTTGGATGTTTAAACCTATTTTGGAGTTGGACGAAGTGACTTTTGGGGGATTTGCAAAAAACTGAGCAAAGCAAACAAGCTGGAGTTGGGGTTTGTAGACAAGTTGGAGTTGGGGTATGCAGACAAGCTGGAGTTGGGGTTTATAGACAAGCTGGAGTTGGGGTTTGTAGACAAGCTGGAGTTGGGGTTTGTAGACAAGCTGGAGTTGGGATTTGTCGACAAGCTGGAGTTGGGGTATGTAGACAAGTTGGAGTTGGGGTTTATAGACAAGTTGGAGTTGGGGTATGTAGACAAGCTGGAGTTGGGGTTTATAGACAAGTTGGAGTTGGGGTATGTAGACAAGCTGGAGTTGGGGTTTATAGACAAGTTGGAGTTGGGGTATGTAGACAAGCTGGAGTTGGGGTTTATAGACAAGTTGGAGTTGGGGTATGTCGACAAGCTGGAGTTGGGGTTTATAGACAAGTTGGAGTTGGGGTATGTAGACAAGCTGGAGTTGGGGTTTATAGACAAGTTGGAGTTGGGGTATGTAGACAAGCTGGAGTTGGGGTATGTAGACAAGCTGGAGTTGGGGTTTATAGACAAGCTGGAGTTGGGGTTTGTAGACAAGCTGGAGTTGGGATTTGTCGACAAGCTGGAGTTGGGGTTTGTAGACAAGTTGGAGTTGGGGTTTATAGACAAGTTGGAGTTGGGGTTTGTAGACAAGTTGGAGTTGGGGTATGTAGACAAGCTGGAGTTGGGGTTTGTAGACAAGCTGGAGTTGGGGTTTGTAGACAAGCTGGAGTTGGGATTTGTCGACAAGCTGGAGTTGGGATTTGTCGACAAGCTGGAGTTGGGGTTTGTAGACAAGCTGGAGTTGGGGTTTGTAGACAAGCTGGAGTTGGGGTTTGTAGACAAGCTGGAGTTGGGGTTTATAGACAAGCTGGAGTTGGGGTTTGTAGACAAGCTGGAGTTGGGATTTGTCGACAAGCTGGAGTTGGGGTTTGTAGACAAGTTGGAGTTGGGGTTTATAGACAAGTTGGAGTTGGGGTTTGTAGACAAGTTGGAGTTGGGGTATGTAGACAAGCTGGAGTTGGGGTTTGTAGACAAGCTGGAGTTGGGGTTTGTAGACAAGCTGGAGTTGGGATTTGTCGACAAGCTGGAGTTGGGATTTGTCGACAAGCTGGAGTTGGGGTTTGTAGACAAGCTGGAGTTGGGGTTTGTAGACAAGCTGGAGTTGGGGTTTGTAGACAAGCTGGAGTTGGGGTTTGTAGACAAGCTGGAGTTGGGATTTGTCGACAAGCTGGAGTTGGGGTTTGTAGACAAGTTGGCGTTGGGGTTTGTAGACAAGCTGGAGTTGGGGTATGTAGACAAGCTGGAGTTGGGGTTTGTAGACAAGCTGGAGTTGGGGTTTGTAGACAAGCTGGAGTTGGGATTTGTCGACAAGCTGGAGTTGGGATTTGTCGACAAGCTGGAGTTGGGGTCTGTAGACAAGTTGGCGTTGGGGTTTGTAGACAAGCTGGAGTTGGGGTTTGTAGACAAGTTGGAGTTGGAGTTTGTAGACAAGCTGGAGTTGGGGTTTTTAGATAAACTGGAGTTGGGGTTTTGTAGACATGTTGGCGTTGGGGTTGACAGGGTCTGTGAGAAAAGGGGAGCTAATTGCAGCAATAGCTCGACATTTAACATTGCTGGGAATGCCACTGAAATCTTTGGAATGGCGAGAATTCAAAGCTGAAACTTTATTGCTGGAACAGCACAGCAGGTCAGGCAGCATCTAGGGAACAGAAGATTCGACGTTTCGGGCACATGCCCTTCTTCAGGAATGAGCAGAGAGTGTTCAGCAGGAGAAGATAAAAGGTAGGGAGGAGGGACTTGGAGGAGGGGCGTTGGAAATGTGATAGGTGGAAAGAGGTCAAGGTGAGGGTGATAGGTCGGAGTAGGGTGGAGGCGGAGAGGTCAAGAAGAAGACTGCAGGTCAGGAAGGCGGTGCCGGGCTGGAGGGATTCGGCTGAGACAAGGTGGGGGGAGGGGGGATGAAGAAACTGGTGAAGTCCAAGTTCATCCCCTGTGGTTGGAGGGTTCCCAGTCGGAAGATAAGACGCTCCTGCTCCGACCGTCGCGTTGTTGTGGTTTGGCGGTGGATGAGTCCAATGACCTGCATATCCTCGGTGGAGTGGGAGGGGGAGTTGAAATGCTGTGCTACAGGGTGATTGGGTTGGTTCGTCCGGGTGGCCCAGAGGTGCTCTCTGAATCGCTCCGCAAGTAGGCGGCCTGTCTCCCCAATATAGAGGAGGCCACACCGGCTGCAGCGGATGCAGTAGATGATGTGGGTGGATGTGCAGGTGAATCTGTGGCGGATATGGAAGTTTCCTTTGGGGCCTTGGAGAGAAGTGAGGGGGGAGGTGTGGGCGCAAGTGTTGCACCTCCTGCGGTTGCAAGGGAAGGTGCCGGGAGTGGAGGTTGGGTTGGTGGGGGGTATGGATCTGACAAGGGAGTCGCGGAGGGAGTGGTCTCTACGGAAAGCTGATAGAGGAGAGGAGGGAAATATATCCTTGGTGGTGGGGTCCGTTTGGAGGTGGCGGAAATGACGGCGGATGATGCGCTGTACATGGAGATTGGTGGGGTGGTAGGTGAGGACCAGTGGGGTTCTGTCCTGGTGGCAGTTGGAGGGGCGGGGCTCAAGGGCGGAGGAGCGGGAAGTGGAGGAGATGCGGTGGAGGGCATCGTCGATCACGTCGGGGGGGAAATTGCGGTCCTTGAAGAAGGAGGCCGTCTGTGTTGTGCGTATTTTGAACTGGTCCTCCTGGGAGCAGATGCGGCGGAGACGAAGGAATTGGGAGAATGGGATGGCGTTTTTACAGGGGGCGGGGTGGGAGGAGGTGTAGTCCAGGTAGCTGTGGGAGTCGGTCGGTTTGTAGAATTCAAATGCAGCTTGAACATAAAAAGGAAATGCAACAGTGTGAATTGCAATTAAAAGAAGAGAAATGAGAACGGGGAAGAGAATTTCAATTTAGAAGTTAGCAATTAGAGGGTCAAGTCAACTTCAAAGGGTTGGGGTGGAGGTAGAAGGGAGTTTGCGTGAGCGGGATAGTGATCATGAGCAAGCCCATTGTAGCCAAAGGTCAGGTGGGTGTCTGTTTAAATATGTCCAAGCGTTGTGTAAATTCTATGAGACAGATGTAGAAGTGTTTTTCAATTCTTTGAGAACGTGGCTAAACAAATGAAGTGGCCGGTGACCATGTGGATATTGTTGATCCAAACAAAGTTGGTGGGTAGAGCAAGTGAGGTATTCGCATCAAAGGAGTGGATAACGATCTGGCTCGGAGGGTGAATAGCTGTTAATGGGGACTGTTAGTTGGTAACAGTGGGTTCTGTATACTAGTAGACTATGTGAGAACATGGCCCGGAGTGTAGGGGTGAGGGTAAGGACTTGGGAGAGCTTAAGCCCTAAAGTTGTTGAACTCAATACCAAGTCCAGAAAGCTGTGGAGTTCCTGGGTGGAAGAGGAAGCGCTGTTATTCCAGCTTGCTCAGAGCTTCGCTGGAGCACTGCAGCAAGCCTGAGACAGAGATGTTGGCCAGCGAACAGGGTGGGGCGGAGACGTGGCAGGCAATTGGAAGCTCAGCATCTTTTTGTTGGGCAGAACGTAGGTGTTCTGCAAAGCAGGAGCCCAGTCTACGCTTTGTTTCCCCAATATACAGGAGACCACACTGTGAGCAGTGAATACAGTAGACTAGGCTGAGTGAAGAGCTTCACCTAGAAGGTATGTTTGGGGCCTTGGATACTGAGGAGAAAGGAGGTAAAAGGACAGGTATTACACCTTAGGCAGGGGGAAGGTGTGGTGAGGCTGTGGGGTGGGGTGTTGGTAGTGAAGAAAGAGCAGCCCAGGGTTTCCCAGAGGGAACGGTCCCTATGGAAGGCCGACAAGAGGGGGGAGTGGATTGCGTGTCTGGTGGTGACGTCTTGCTGGAGGGGGTGGAAATGCCAGCTACTGATCCTCTGTATGTCGAGGGTGGTGGGATGGTTGGTGAGAACAAGGGGGAACCTCTCACTCGTGCAGGAGGGAGGAGAGGGGAATGAGGGCTGAAGTGTGGGAGATGGATGGGATCCGTCTGAGAGTCCTGTCAACGACAGTGCCAGGGAATCCTCTGCTCAGGAAGCAGGTGGACACTTTGGAGACTCCCTTGTCGAAGTCAGCCTCTTTGGAATATGACAGAAACGGAGGGACTGGGAGAATGGGATGGAGTCTTCACAGGAAGCAGGATGTGAGGATGTATAGCGCAGGGAGCTGTGCAGTGGGTTCATAGTGTATATTGGTGCACAGTCTATCCCCACAAATGGATACAGAGATGTCAAGGAAGGGAAGGGAGGAGTCAGAGATGGATGAAGTGAAGGTAAGAGTCTGGTGGAAATTGGAAGCGAAATCAATAAATGTTTCCAATCCTAAGCTGTCATGGACCAGGCCAGAGCCCCTCAAAATATCTGAAAATGTAGCCTGGACCCTAACCTTTTCCTATTTTAAAGGAAGATGTGAAGTGTGTGTTATAGATGTGATGCAGCTGTTCAAACCACTCGGCTTTAAACAGAATTTATTTAAACACTCCAGTTGAAACATGAGCAAAAGAAAATGGACTTCAGAACTTATATCCGACCAGATGCAGTAATTATTATTAATTAACTGTTCCGAGACTGTTGCATTCCATAAAGTACCCCTTTGCAAAAAGATAAATTCAAACACAGATTCTTACAGGCTGGAGGGAACCACACCCAGAGAGAGATTTCAGATAAAGACAGAGGAATCCTTTCCTGAAGCTTGCAACACTCCTGAACTCTCACATCTTGTGATTGCCTCCAGCTAAAACAATCTCGAAATAACCTGAACTGGGAGAACTTGCACTCCCCTTCCAGTATTAAACTACACGCTTCAGCCCCTCCGCCCTTATGAGCTCTCCTCAATAAAACCAAGGAACAATAAACTTCTGTTGTCCCACAGACGGGAGAGGGAAGCAGTGCCGATGATACCGTCGATATAACGGAGAAAGAATAATGGGTAGGGTCAGGAACAGGAGAGGAACAAGCAATGTTCCACACAACCCACAAAGCAGCAGAAGGAACTGGGGCTAATGCGGGTTCCCCTGGCAACCCGTCTGACCTGAAGAAAGTGAGAGGAGTCAAAGGAAAAGTTGCTCAGGGTGAGGATGAGCCCATCACAGGGATAAAACAGAGAGCTTTACAGGGTAGAGGCCGTTCAGCCTCAGGGAGTGGAAGGTCAGGACGGATGGTGAATACCATAACAGGGAGGTGGGGCTGGGCCAGGGAATGGAGTCAGAGGAAACAGGAGGGGAGGAAGGTTCCAGAAGGCCATGGGGATCTCGAAGTTGTTGCAGCTTGTGCACCTTGATGCCTGAGAGGAAATGGAAAAGAAGATGTTTCTCGGGTGGTGACAAGTGATACTGGAATTGTAAGTCTCTCTCTTCCTCTTTCCCATTGCCATGAGGTCTGTGCTCCATTCTTTTTCCTTATCTTCACCTTCCTGTTGATCGGCTTCTTTGGCTTCACCTTCATCCCAGTGCCGGAGACTCGGAGAAAGATCTTTGACCGGATTGTGGCCATTTTCTGCAGAAACCCTTTTCTCCTGGACCAGGAATTCAAGCAGAACAGCACTGCACTCACATACCTTGATGTTGGCTCCAGAGTGTGAGAGAGGGAGTGTGAGAGAGGGAGTGAGAGAGGGAGTGAGAGAGAGGGAGTGTGAGAGAGGGAGTGTGAGAGAGGGAGTGTGAGAGAGGGGCAGTGAGAGAGAGGGAGTGAGAGAGAGGGAGTGAGAGAGAGGGAGTGTGAGAGAGGGACTGTGAGGGAGGGACTGTGAGAGAGAGGGAGTGTGAGAGAGGGGGAGTGAGAGAGGGGGAGTGAGAGAGAGGGATTGAAAGAGAGGGAGTGTGAGAGAGGGAGTGAGAGAGAGGGGGAGTGAGAGAGGGAGTGTGAGAGAGGGAGTGTGAGAGAGGGAGTGAGAGAGAGGGAGTGAGAGAGAGAGGGAGTGTGAGAGAGGGAGTGAGAGAGGGGGAGTGAGAGGGGAGTGAGAGAGAGGGAGTGAGAGAGAGGGAGTGAGAGAGAGGGAGTGAGAGAGAGGGAGGGTGAGAGAGGGGGAGTGAGAGGGGGCAGTGAGAGGGGGAGTGAGAGAGGGAGTGAGAGAGGGAGTGAGGGAGAGGGAGTGAGGGAGAGAGGGAGTGTGAGAGAGGGAGTGTGAGAGAGGGCGTGTGAGAGAGGGCGTGTGAGAGAGGGCGTGTGAGAGAGGGAGTGTGAGAGAGGGGGAGTGAGAGAGGGAATGAGAGAGAGGGAGTGAGAGAGAGGGCGTGTGAGAGAGAGGGAGTGTGAGAGAGGGAGTGTGAGAGAGGGAGTGTGAGAGAGGGACTGTGAGAGAGAGGGATTGAAAGAGAGGGGGAGTGAGAGAGAGGGAGTGAGAGAGGGACTATGAGAGAGGGAGTGAGAGAGAGGGAGTGAGAGAGAGGGAGTGAGAGAGAGGGACTGTGAGAGAGGGGGAGTGAGAGAGAGGGATTGAAAGAGATGGAGTGTGAGAGAGGGAGTGAGAGAGAGGGAGTGAGAGAGAGGGGGAGTGAGAGAGGGAGTGTGAGAGAGGGAGTGTGAGAGAGGGGGAGTGAGAGAGGGAATGAGAGAGAGGGAGTGAGAGAGAGGGCGTGTGAGAGAGAGGGAGTGTGAGAGAGGGAGTGTGAGAGAGGGAGTGTGAGAGAGGGACTGTGAGAGAGAGGGATTGAAAGAGAGGGGGAGTGAGAGAGAGGGAGTGAGAGAGGGACTATGAGAGAGGGAGTGAGAGAGAGGGAGTGAGAGAGAGGGAGTGAGAGAGAGGGAGTGAGAGAGAGGGACTGTGAGAGAGGGGGAGTGAGAGAGAGGGATTGAAAGAGATGGAGTGTGAGAGAGGGAGTGAGAGAGAGGGAGTGAGAGAGAGGGGGAGTGAGAGAGGGAGTGTGAGAGAGGGAGTGAGAGAGAGGGAGTGAGAGAGAGGGAGTGAGAGAGAGAGGGAGTGTGAGAGAGGGAGTGTGAGAGAGAGGGAGTGTGAGAGAGAGGGAGTGAGAGAAAGGGAGTGAGAGAGAGGGAGTGAGAGAGAGGGAGTGAGAGAGAGGGAGTGAGAGAGAGGGAGTGAGAGAGGGAGTGAGAGAGAGGGAGTGAGAGAGAGGGAGTGAGAGAGAGGGACTGTGAGGGAGGGACTGTGAGAGAGAGGGAGTGTGAGAGAGGGGGAGTGAGAGAGAGGGATTGAAAGAGATGGAGTGTGAGAGAGGGAGTGAGAGAGAGGGAGTGAGAGAGAGGGGGAGTGAGAGAGGGAGTGAGAGAGAGAGGGAAAGAGAGAGAGGGGGAGTGAGAGAGGGAGTGTGAGAGAGGGTGTGTGAGAGAGAGGGAGTGTGAGAGAGGGAGTGTGAGAGAGAGGGAGTGTGAGAGAGAGGGAGTGTGAGAGAGAGGGAGTGAGAGAGAGGGAGTGAGAGAAAGGGAGTGAGAGTGAGGGAGTGAGAGAGAGGGAGAGTGAGAGAGGGACTGTGAAGGAGGGATGAGAGAGAGGGAGTGTGAGAGAGGGTGAGTGAGAGAGAGGGATTGAAAGAGAGGGAGTGTGAGAGAGGGAGTGAGAGAGAGGGAGTGTGAGAGAGGGGGAGTGTGAGAGAGGGAGTGAGAGAGAGGGGGAGGGTGAGAGAGGGAGTGTGAGAGAGGGAGTGTGAGAGAGGGAGTGTGAGAGAGGGAGTGTGAGAGAGAGGGAGTGTGAGAGAGGGAGTGTGAGAGAGGGAGTGTGTGTCGGTGTGTGAGAGAGAGAGACAGAGACAGAGACAGAGACAGAGACAGAGACAGGGAGAGGGGAGGAGTGAATGTGAACATGAGGGAGCCAACAATGGAATAAGAGGTGAGAGGACAGTTTAAACTCAGCCTCACTGTTCACTTTAAATTGACTCTTTAGCAGCTGTTATGGCTCTCCAGCATTAAATTTAAAAAGTATTGTGTGTCTTTTAAAAAAATCTATGATAGTATTTGAAGGGAGGTAAAAGATTGAGAAGGAGAGAGTGAGAGAGAGTGGGTGAGAGGGATTCCAGGAATCTGGCTCCATCTGCCCAATTGAAATCAAACAAGGAAAGGGATAGTCACAATAAACAGACAGACGGCCATTCTGCTGTGACTGTGGGGTTAGGGGTTGGAGGGGATTACAGAGATAGGGAGGGGTGTAGGGGATGGAGGAGGTTACAGAGATAGGGAGGGGTGTAGGGGATGGAGGAGGTTACAGAGATAGCGAGGGGTGTAGGGGCTGAGGGGCTGACAGAGATAGGGAGGGGTGTAGGGGATGGAGGAGGTTACAGAGATAGGGAGGGTTGTAGGGGCTGAGGGGCTGACAGAGATAGGGAGGGGTGTAGGGGCTGAGGGGCTGACAGAGATAGGGAGGGGTGTAGGGGATGGAGGAGTTTACAGAGGTGTGGAAGTTTATAGGGGCCGACAGGAAGTTTCACAGTTAGGAGTGTAGGAGCTGTCAGGGTTTACAGAGCTAGGAAGGGTGTATGGGTTAGAGGAGGTCACAGAGATAGGGAGGGGGTGTAGGGGCTGGAGGAGGTTACAGTAATGGGGGGGTATACGGGCAGGAGGAGGTTGCATAGATAGGAAAGGGGTGTAGGGGCAGGAGGAGGTTACAGAGATCGGTAGGGGGTGTCGAGGCTGGAGGACATTGCAGAGATAGGAAGTGGGTGTCGGGGCAGGAGGAGGTTACAGAGATCGGTAAAGGGTGTAGAGGCTGGACGAGATTGCAGAAGTAGGGAGAAGGTTACAGAGATAGGGAGGGATGTAGGGGCTTTAGGGGTTTTCAGAGATAGGGAGGAGGTGTATTGGCTGTAGGGGTTTACGGAGATCGGATGGGGTGTAGAGGCTGTCGGGGTTTTCAGAGATAGGGAGGGATGTAGGGGCTGGAGGAGTTTACAGAGATATTGAAGGATGTAGTGGCTAGAGGAGGTAACAGAGATAGAGAGGTGTGTAGCAGCTGGAGGAGGTTATAGAGATAGGGAGGGTGTGTAGGGGCTGGAGGAGGTTACAGAGATTGGGAGGGGGTGTATGGGTTGGTTGAGGTTATAAAGATAGGGAGGGTGTAGGGGATGGAGGAGATTACAGAGATAGGGAGGGGATGTAGGTTACAATGATTGGGAGAGTTGTGCAGTTGGAGATTGTGAAAGAGCTACGAAGATTTGCAGAGACTGGATGAGGTTTCTGAGATGGGGAAGGGTGGGAGAGCTGGTGGGTGTTACTGGGATGGGGAGGGGTGGGAGAGCTGATGGAAATTACTGGGTTGGGAGGGATAGGAGAGCTGATGGAAGTTACTGGGATGGGGAGGGGCGGGAGAGCTGATGGAAGTTACTGGGATGGGGAGGGGTGCTAGAGCTGATGGGTGTTACTGGAGTGGGGAGGGGTGGGAGAGCTGGTGGGTGTTACTGGGATGGGGAGGGATGAGAGAGCTGGTGGAAATTACTGGGATGGGGAGGGATGAGAGAGCTGGTGGAAGTTACTGGGATGGGGAGGGATGAGAGAACTGGTGGAAGTTACTGGGATGGGGAGGGTGGGAGAGCTGGTGGGTGATACTGGGATGGTGAAGGGTGAGAGAGCTAGTGGAAGTTGCTGGCATGGGGAGGGATGAGAGATCTAGTGGATGTTACTGGGTTGGCGAGGGTGGGAGAGCTGGTGTAAGTTACTGGGATGGGGAGGGATGGGAGAGCTAGTGGAAGTTACTGGGATGGGGAGGGGTGGGAGAGCTGGTGTAAGTTACTGGGATGGGGAGGGATGGGAGAGCTAGTGGAAGTTACTGGGATGGGGAGGGATGGGAGAGCTAGTGGAAGTTACTGGGATGGGGAGGGGTGGGGCAGCTGGTGGAAGTTACTGGGATGGGGTAGGGTGGGAGAGTTGGTGGAAGTTACTGGGATGGGGAGGGATGAGAGAAAAGGTGGGAGTTACTGGGATGGGGAGGGTGGGAGAGCTGGTGAGTGTTACTGGGATGGTGAAGGGTGAGAGAGCTAGGGGAAGTTCCTGGCATGGGGAGGGATGAGAGATCTGGTGGATGTTACTGGGTTGGCGAGGGTGGGAGAGCTGGTGTAAGTTACTGGGATGGGGAGGGATGGGAGAGCTAGTGGAAGTTACTGGGATGGGGAGGGGTGGGGCAGCTGGTAGAAGTTACTGGGATGGGCTAGGGTGGGAGAGTTGGTGGAAGTTACTGGGATGGGGAGGGGTGGGAGAGCTGGTGGAAGTTACTGGGATGGAAAGGGGTGGGGGAGCTGGTGGAAGTTACTGGGATGGTGAGGGGTGGGGGAGCTGGTGGAAGTTACTGGGATGGGGAGGGGTGGAGGAGCTGGTGGAAGTTACGAGGATGGGGTAGGGTGGGAGAGTTGGTGGAAGTAACTGGGATGGGGAGGGGTGGGAGAGCTGGTGGAAGTTACTGGGATGGGGAGGGGTGGGTGAGCTGGTGGAAATTACTGGGATGGGGAGGGGTGGGGGAGCTGAAGGAAGTTACTGGGATGGGGTAGGGTGGGAGAGTTGGTGGAAGTTACTGGGATAGGGAGGGTTGGGAGAGATGGTGGAAGTTACTGGGATGGGGAGGGGTGCTTGAGCTGATGGTTGTTACTGGAGTGGGGAGGGGTGGGAGAGCTGGTGGGTTTTACTGGGATGGGGAGGGATGGGAGAGCTGATGGAAGTTACTGGGATGGGAAAGGGTGTTACTGGAGTGGGGAGGGGTGTGAGAGCTGGAGGGTGTTATTGGGATGGGTAGGGGAGAGAGAGCTGGTGGAAGTTACTGGGATGGGGAGGGATGAGAGAGCTGGTGGGTGTTACTGGGATGGGGAGGGGTGGGGGAGCTGGTGGAAGTTACTGGGATGGGGAGGGTGGGAGAGCTGGTGGATGTTGCTGGGATGGGGAGGGGTGGGAGACCCGGTTGGTGTTACTGGGATGGTGAAGGGTGAGAGAGCTGGTGGAAGTTACTGGGTTGGGGAGGATGGGAGAGCTGGTGTAAGTTACAGGGATGGTAGGGATAGGAGAGCTAGTGGAAGTTACAAGGATGGGGAGGGGTGTGGGAGCTGAGGAAAGTTACTAGGATGGGGTAGCGTGGGAGAGCTGGTGGAAGTTACTGGGATGGCTAGGGATGAGAGAACTGGTGGAAGTTACTGGGATGGGGAGGGGTGAGAGAGCTGAAGGAAGTTACTGGGATGGGGAGGGATGGGAGATCTGGTGGAAATTACTGGGATGGGGAGGGGTGGGGGAGCTGAAGGAAGTTACTGGGCTGGGGTAGGGTGGGAGAGTTGGTGGAAGTTACTGGGATAGGAAGGGTTGGGAGAGATGGTGGAAGTTACTGGGATGGGGAGGGGTGCTTGAGCTGATGGTTGTTACTGGAGTGGGGAGGGGTGGGAGAGCTGGTGGGTTTTACTGGGATGGGGAGGGATGGGAGAGCTGATGGAAGTTACTGGGATGGGAAAGGGTGTTACTGGAGTGGGGAGGGGTGTGAGAGCTGGTGGGTGTTACTGGGATGGTGAAGGATGAGAGAGCTGATGGAAGTTACTGGGATGGGAAAGGCTGCTAGAGCAGATGGGTGTTACTGGAGTGGGGAGTGGTGTGAGAGCTGCTGGGTGTTACTGGGATGGGGAGGGGTGCGAGTGCTGGTGGGTGTTAATGGGATGGTGAAGAATGAGAGAGCTGGTGGAAGCTACTGGGATAGGGAGGGGTGGGAGAGTTGGTGGGTGTTATTGGGATGGGTAGGGGAGAGAGAGCTGGTGGAAGTTACTCGGATGGGGAGGGATGAGAGAGCTGGTGGGTGTTACTGGGATGGGGAGGGGTGGGGGAGCTGGTGGAAGTTACTGGGTTGGGGAGGATCGGAGAGCTGGTGTAAGTTACTGGGATGGTAGGGATGGGAGAGCTAGTGGAAGTTACAAGGATGGGGAGGGGTGTGGGAGCTGAGGAAAGTTACTAGGATGGGGTAGGGTGGGAGAGCTGGTGGAAGTTACTGGGATGGCTAGGGATGAGAGAACTGGTGGAAGTAACTGGGATGGGGAGGGATGGGAGATCTGGTGAAAGTTACTGGGATGGGGAGGGGTGGGAGAGCTGGTGGAAGTTACTGGGATGGGGAGGGGTGGGGGAGCTGAAGGAAGTTACTGGGATGGGGTAGAGTGGGAGAGTTGGTGGAAGTTACTGGGATGGGGAGGGGTGAGAGAGCTGATGGAGGTTAGTGGGATGAGGAGGGTTGGAAGAGCTGATGGATGTTACTGGGATTGGGTGGCATGGGAGAGCTCGTGGAATTTACTGGGATTGGGAGGCATGGGAGAGCTGGTGGAAGTTACTGGGATGGGGAGGGATGGAGAGCTGGTGGAAGTTACTAGGATGGGGAGGGATGGGGAGCTGGTGGAAGTTACTGGGATGGGGAGGGATGGGGAGCTGGTGGAAGTTACTGGGATGGGGAGGGATGGGGAGCTGGTGGAAGTTACTGGGATGGGGAGGGGTGGGAGAGCTGGTGGAAGTTACTGGGATGGGGAGGGGTGGGAGAGCTGTGGAACTGACTGGGATGGGAATAGGTGGGAGAGCTGATGGGTGTTACTGGAGTGTGGAGGGGTGGGAAAGCTGGTGGAAGTTACTGGGATGGGAATAGGTGGGAGAGCTGATGGGTGTTACTGGAGTGTGGAGGGGTGGGAGAGCTGGTGGAAGTTACTGGGATGGGGAGAGGTGGGAGAGCTGGTGGAAGTTACTGGGATGGGGAGGGGTGGGAGAGCTGGTGGAAATTACTGGGTTGGGGAGGATGGGAGAGCTGGTGGAAGTTACTGGGATGGGGAGGGGTGGGAGAGCTGGTGGAAGTTACTGGGATGGAAAGGGGTGGGGGAGCTGGTGGAAGTTACTGGGATGGTGAGGGGTGGGGGAGCTGGTGGAAGTTACTGGGATGGGGAGGGGTGGAGGAGCTGGTGGAAGTTACGAGGATGGGGTAGGGTGGGAGAGTTGGTGGAAGTAACTGGGATGGGGAGGGGTGGGAGAGCTGGTGGAAGTTACTGGGATGGGGAGGGGTGGGTGAGCTGGTGGAAATTACTGGGATGGGGAGGGGTGGGGGAGCTGAAGGAAGTTACTGGGATGGGGTAGGGTGGGAGAGTTGGTGGAAGTTACTGGGATAGGGAGGGTTGGGAGAGATGGTGGAAGTTACTGGGATGGGGAGGGGTGCTTGAGCTGATGGTTGTTACTGGAGTGGGGAGGGGTGGGAGAGCTGGTGGGTTTTACTGGGATGGGGAGGGATGGGAGAGCTGATGGAAGTTACTGGGATGGGAAAGGGTGTTACTGGAGTGGGGAGGGGTGTGAGAGCTGGAGGGTGTTATTGGGATGGGTAGGGGAGAGAGAGCTGGTGGAAGTTACTGGGATGGGGAGGGATGAGAGAGCTGGTGGGTGTTACTGGGATGGGGAGGGGTGGGGGAGCTGGTGGAAGTTACTGGGATGGGGAGGGTGGGAGAGCTGGTGGATGTTGCTGGGATGGGGAGGGGTGGGAGACCCGGTTGGTGTTACTGGGATGGTGAAGGGTGAGAGAGCTGGTGGAAGTTACTGGGTTGGGGAGGATGGGAGAGCTGGTGTAAGTTACAGGGATGGTAGGGATAGGAGAGCTAGTGGAAGTTACAAGGATGGGGAGGGGTGTGGGAGCTGAGGAAAGTTACTAGGATGGGGTAGCGTGGGAGAGCTGGTGGAAGTTACTGGGATGGCTAGGGATGAGAGAACTGGTGGAAGTTACTGGGATGGGGAGGGGTGAGAGAGCTGAAGGAAGTTACTGGGATGGGGAGGGATGGGAGATCTGGTGGAAATTACTGGGATGGGGAGGGGTGGGGGAGCTGAAGGAAGTTACTGGGCTGGGGTAGGGTGGGAGAGTTGGTGGAAGTTACTGGGATAGGAAGGGTTGGGAGAGATGGTGGAAGTTACTGGGATGGGGAGGGGTGCTTGAGCTGATGGTTGTTACTGGAGTGGGGAGGGGTGGGAGAGCTGGTGGGTTTTACTGGGATGGGGAGGGATGGGAGAGCTGATGGAAGTTACTGGGATGGGAAAGGGTGTTACTGGAGTGGGGAGGGGTGTGAGAGCTGGTGGGTGTTACTGGGATGGTGAAGGATGAGAGAGCTGATGGAAGTTACTGGGATGGGAAAGGCTGCTAGAGCAGATGGGTGTTACTGGAGTGGGGAGTGGTGTGAGAGCTGCTGGGTGTTACTGGGATGGGGAGGGGTGCGAGTGCTGGTGGGTGTTAATGGGATGGTGAAGAATGAGAGAGCTGGTGGAAGCTACTGGGATAGGGAGGGGTGGGAGAGTTGGTGGGTGTTATTGGGATGGGTAGGGGAGAGAGAGCTGGTGGAAGTTACTCGGATGGGGAGGGATGAGAGAGCTGGTGGGTGTTACTGGGATGGGGAGGGGTGGGGGAGCTGGTGGAAGTTACTGGGTTGGGGAGGATCGGAGAGCTGGTGTAAGTTACTGGGATGGTAGGGATGGGAGAGCTAGTGGAAGTTACAAGGATGGGGAGGGGTGTGGGAGCTGAGGAAAGTTACTAGGATGGGGTAGGGTGGGAGAGCTGGTGGAAGTTACTGGGATGGCTAGGGATGAGAGAACTGGTGGAAGTAACTGGGATGGGGAGGGATGGGAGATCTGGTGAAAGTTACTGGGATGGGGAGGGGTGGGAGAGCTGGTGGAAGTTACTGGGATGGGGAGGGGTGGGGGAGCTGAAGGAAGTTACTGGGATGGGGTAGAGTGGGAGAGTTGGTGGAAGTTACTGGGATGGGGAGGGGTGAGAGAGCTGATGGAGGTTAGTGGGATGAGGAGGGTTGGAAGAGCTGATGGATGTTACTGGGATTGGGTGGCATGGGAGAGCTCGTGGAATTTACTGGGATTGGGAGGCATGGGAGAGCTGGTGGAAGTTACTGGGATGGGGAGGGATGGAGAGCTGGTGGAAGTTACTAGGATGGGGAGGGATGGGGAGCTGGTGGAAGTTACTGGGATGGGGAGGGATGGGGAGCTGGTGGAAGTTACTGGGATGGGGAGGGATGGGGAGCTGGTGGAAGTTACTGGGATGGGGAGGGGTGGGAGAGCTGGTGGAAGTTACTGGGATGGGGAGGGGTGGGAGAGCTGTGGAACTGACTGGGATGGGAATAGGTGGGAGAGCTGATGGGTGTTACTGGAGTGTGGAGGGGTGGGAAAGCTGGTGGAAGTTACTGGGATGGGAATAGGTGGGAGAGCTGATGGGTGTTACTGGAGTGTGGAGGGGTGGGAGAGCTGGTGGAAGTTACTGGGATGGGGAGAGGTGGGAGAGCTGGTGGAAGTTACTGGGATGGGGAGGGGTGGGAGAGCTGGTGGAAATTACTGGGTTGGGGAGGATGGGAGAGCTGGTGGAAGTTACTGGGATGGGGAGGGGTGGGAGAGCTGGTGGAAGTTACTGGGATGGGGAGAGGTGGGAGAGCTAGTGGAAGTTACTGGGATGCGGAGGGGTGGGAGAGCTGGTGGAAGTTATTGGGATGGGGAGGGGTGGGAGAGCTATTGGAAGTTTCTGGTATGGGGAGGGGGAGGGGAGCTGGTGGCATTTACTGTTTTGGGGAGGCATGGGAGAGCTGGTGTAAGTTACTGTGATGGTAGGGATGGAAGAGCTAGTGGAAGTTACAGGGATGCGGGGGGGGGTGGGGGAGCTGGTGGAAGTTACTGGGATGGGGGCGTGGGAGAGCTGGTGGAAGTTACTGGGATGGGGAGAGGTGGGAGAGCTGGTGGAAGTTACTGGGATGAGGAGGGGTGGGAGAGCTGGTGGAAGTTACTGGGATGAGGAGGGGTGGGAGAGCTGATGGGTGTTACTGGAGTGGGGAGGGGTGGGAGAGCTGGTGGAAGCTACTGGGATGGGGAGGGGTGGGAGAGCTGGTGGAAGTTACTGAGATGGGGAGGGGTGGGAGAGCTGGTGGAAGTTACTGGGATGGGGAGGGGTGGGAGAGCTGGTGGAAGTTACTGGGATGGGGAGGGGTGAGAGAGCTGGTGGAAGTTACTGGGATGGGGAGGGGTGGGAGAGCTGGTGGAAGTTACTGGGATGGGGAGGGGTGGGAGAGCTGGTGGAAGTTACTGGGAGTGGGGACGGGTGGGAGAGCTGGTGGAAGCTACTGGGATGGGGAGGGGTGGGAGAGCTGGTGGAAGTTACTGGGATGGGGAGGGGTGGGAGAGCTGGTGGAAGTTACTGGGATGGGGAGGGGTGAGAGTGCTGATGGAAGTTACTGGGATGGGGAGGGGTGGGAGAGCTTGTGGAACTTACTGTGATGGGGAGGGGTGGGAGAGCTGGTGGAAGTTACTGGGATTGGAAGGCGAGGGAGAGCTGGTGGAAGTTGCTGGGATGGGGAGAGGTGGGAGAGCTGGTGGAAGTTACTGGGATGAGGAGGGGTGAGAGAGCTGGTGGAAGTTACTGAGATGGGGAGGGGTGAGAGAGCTGATGGAAGTTACTGGGATGGGGAGGGGTGTGAGAGCTGATGGAAGTTACTGGAGTGGGGAGGGGTGGGAGAGCTGGTGGAAGCTACTGGGATGGGGAGGGGTGGGAGAGCTGATGGGTGTTACTGGAGTGGGGAGGGGTGGGAGAGCTGGTGGAAGCTACTGGGATGGGGAGGGGTGGGAGAGCTGGTGGAAGTTACTGAGATGGGGAGGGGTGGGAGAGCTGGTGGAAGTTACTGCGATGGGGAGGGGTGAGAGAGCTGATGGAAGTTACTGGGATGGGGAGGGGTGAGAGAGCTGATGGAAGTTACTGGGATGGGGAGGGGTGTGAGAGCTGATGGAAGTTACTGGGATGGGGAGGGGTGGGAGAGCTGGTGGAAGTTGCTGGGATGGGGAGAGGTGGGAGAGCTGGTGGAAGTTACTGGGATGGGGAGGGGTGGGAGAGCTGGTGGAAGTTACTGGGATGGGGAGGGGTGGGAGAGCTGGTGGAAGTTACTGGGATGGGGAGGGGTGGGAGAGCTGGTGGAAGTTACTGGGATTGGAAGGCGAGGGAGAGCTGGTGGAAGTTGCTGGGATGGGGAGGGGTGGGAGAGCTGAAGGAAGTTACTGGGACGGGGAGGGGTGAAGAAGCTGATGGAAGTTACTGGGATGGGGAGGGGTGGGGGAGCTGGTGGAAGTTGCTGGGATGGGGAGAGGTGGGTGAGCTGAAGGAAGTTAATGGGACGGGGAGGGGTGGGGGAGCTGAAGGAAGTTACTGGGATGGGGAGGGGTGAAGAAGCTGATGGAAGTTACTGGGATGGGGGGAGGTGGGGGTGCTGAAGGAAGTTACTGGGATGGGGAGGGGTGGGAGAGTTGGTGGAAGTTACTGCGATGGGGGAGAGTGGGAGAGCTGGTGGAAGTTACTGGGATGGGGAGGGGTGGGGGAGCTGGTGGAAGTTACTGGGATGGGGAGGGGTGGGAGAGCTGATGGAAGTTACTGGGATGAGGAGGGGTGGGAGAGCTGGTGGAAGTTACTGGGATGGGCAGAGGTGGGAGAGCTGGTGGAAGTTACTGGGATGGCGAGGAGTGGGGGAGCTGGTGGGTGTTACTGGGATGGGGAGGGGTGGGGGAGATGGTGGAAGTTACTGGGTTGGGGAGGAGTGGGAGAGCTGGTGGAAGTTACTGGGATGGGCAGGGGTGGGAGAGCTGGTGGAAGTTACTGGGATGGCGAGGAGTGGGAGAGCTGGTGGGTGTTACTGGGATGGGGAGGGGTGGGGGAGATGGTGGAAGTTACTGGGATGGGGAGGGGTGGGAGAGCTGGTGGAAGTTACTGGGATGGGGAGGGGTGGGGGAGATGGTGGAAGTTACTGGGTTGGGGAGGAGTGGGAGAGCTGGTGGAAGTTACTGGGATGGGGAGGGGTGGGGGAGCTGGTGGAAGTTTCTGGGATGGGGAGGGGTGGGGGAGATGGTGGAAGTTTCTGGGATTGGATGAAAAGACATAGAGACCTCTTCCAGAAGTAGACAAGTATTTCTCCAGATGAAGAAAGTTAAACCCATTCTCTCAGTACATAACACATTGTTGTGCGTGTGAGCTTGCTGTGCTCCATGTGTCTGCTTGTTTCACCATTAAAAGGGTGTTCAGCTGCTGTCATTGAGTGAAAGCACTGGTGAACAGGAGGGAATGCTGCAAAGGCAGCAGGGCTTATGCCTGAAATTTTGATTCTCCTGCTCTTCGGATGCTGCCTGATCTGTTGTGGTTTTCCAGCACCACACTCTCAATGGGATCTTCAGCATCAGCAGTCCTCACTTTCTCCTAGAATGCTGCCAATACGGAGCAACCTCTGCAAACAATTAACATTGTCACCTTTTGGAAGATTTCTCTTAAGGTACAGTTACACTCAGCCAGTTCTCTCCATTCCCCTCCCCCACCAACATAAAGGACGAAGCTTCTGGTGATAGGCTGATCTTTCTCGATATTAGCCACCGTGCCAGCGAGGGGATTCAGGGCAGTGGTCATGCATTGGAAGGTTCAGGTTCAAGACCCACCTGCAATGGAGCAGAACATGTCCAAAAAGCAGGTTTATTTTTTAAAGACAATAATTAAAATGGAGTTTGATGACTGAGTGTGGCTGGTTTGGTTTGCAGCTTAAACACATGAAGGAACACCAAAAGCACAGCTGTAAATTTTAGTTCATTAACTTAGTCATGTGGAAACATTGGTGCTTTTGCTAACTTCAAGTCGTATCCGTTGAGACTTTCTGCTAAACTGTTTCTATCGTTACAGTAAGACACAAGCAGCTTAATTGCCTGTTGAGGGAGTTCCTGCTGTAATTTCTGTCCGACCGTGAATCCAAATTTGTGTTGGGTGCACTGAGCTTGGCACGGCCAGCCACTGTGACGTTTTGTGAGCATGTACAAATATTTTGTCAACGACATCTATGTTTCTTATTACCCACTCCTCGCAGCTGTTGGGGTTCCTGGTAAATGTGGGTGGAAATAGTTTGAGACAGAGTTATTGTTTTGAGTCCAGGATGACTCTTCTTCCAAGTCCCACTGAGTTTCTCCAGGATTTCTGTTTCTCACTTCAGCTTTCCAGCAGGGCAGAGTTTCTGCATTTATTTTGCACCTCGCTCGACATTATTCGATAATGTTTACATTTATTGGTGAAAAATGTCATGGTTTGTTAAAGGTTTTCACCTTGCGCTCATCAGGACCATTTGCAAGAATCCCAATTTAGGTCAAAGCCACCATGTAAACTTCACAAGAGCATGCAGTATAGATGTTGGTGTTCTCCTTGAATTGGTATTCTTGACAATGGACTTGATGACAAGACAAAAACCTTCAACAAGCTGAATTATATTTTCAGCAAGTCATAGTCTTGGAGAGGAGGGAAGTGGGTTGGGGTGAAGATTTAAGGTGAGGTGCAGGAGATTTGGGAAGGGATGTGAGGAAAGATATTCTTTTCATCCAAGATGGGGAGGGAATCTGGAACCCACCATCTGTAGTGGGGCAGAGGCAGGAGCTCTCATAATGTTGAAGACATATTGAGATGTACACTTGCAATGACAAAGTATTAAAGCGTATGGGTCAAGTAGTGGAACATCGGATCAGAACAGTTAGCTGACAGTTTATGACCTTGAAGGGCTGAAGGGCCTTTTCCTGTTGACACAGCAGAAGGCCCATTGCTACTTTATCCCCTCTCTACAACAGCAACTCATCATCTCCCTTCTTTCCACCATTTCTCAATGATCTGCATTTGTTAAAAACAAACTTGTGTTGAGCATCCATTTCATTTCTGAAGACGTAAAATCAGCCCATCCCACGCTGTAGGCAGCAGCATCTACACCCTATCCCGTTGCTGGGTAGAAATAATGTTCTCTTGTGTGGCACTGAGTTTCCTTCTCTTCTCCTGGTATCAGGCAGGTCTTGTGTTCCATTCCTCTGCTACAGGGGACCATGTTCGCAACTATTCTCCCCTGTTCCTGAACCCACTTGAATTCAGAACAAAACTCCTTCCAGACTTCTCCGCTCCCAGGAAAATAGCTCCATCTTCTCCAATCTGTCCAGGAACCAATTCTCGTAAAAACCTCATTATACGCTCTCAAATCACTTCACATTGTTCCCGAGATGTTTCGCCCTGATTGAGACACAATACTGCAGTTAAGGTGGTTTTTGATACAAGTTCATCGTAAGGTCCTTGCTTTCTGTTCCCTGTTTCATTTATATCGCCTCTCCTCGCACCTGCTGCTAAAATGGATTAATTCCCCCTTCTCAGCATTGACGTTTGTGTCCATGCAGTCTGCCTTTGTCCTTTGGGCGGTTAACCCTCCCACCATCAACACTTTACAATACTCTGAAAGAATCGCCTCGTCCACAAAAGTTGAAACTGGGTCTCGTACATTCAGATCTGTGTCACTGATACTCATCAGGAAAGCCACAGGTCCTGGAAGAGAGCCCTGGCTCTCCCCATTATATACACACATAGGGGAAGGCAGCAGGTGGGTTAGGAGCAGGAGTAGGCCATTCGTCTCCTTAAGTCTGTTCTGCCACTTTGTGGGATCATAGTATCCAACAGGAACCTTAACACCACATTCCCATTCAACCCCCAATAAACCGAACACCCACCCCTTGTTTATCAAGATCTATTCAACCCTGCTTAAAAATATTCCAAGACACTGCTTCCAAAACTTTGAAGTAGGTGTTAGATAGAGTGCTTCGTGTATAGGGGAGAAAGTGGGAATGGGGACTGAGTTGGATGATCAGCCATGATCTTATGGGATAGCAGAGCAGGATGGAAGGGCTGAATAGCCTTGTCCTGTTGCCATATTCCAGGTTTCTATGTTTCGACAACATTTTCAGGAATACAGTTTCAAAGGCAAACAATCCCACTGAGAGAAAAACAAACCCCGAGTCTCTATGTTAAAGCGTCATTGATTCGGTTTGAAACAATGACCTCCCAAGTTCTGCATTGTCCCCCAGGAGGAAATACTACCCTCTCCACATCCATCCTGAATCCTCATGAACTTTATGTGTTTCAATCATGTTGCCTCGGATTGTTCTGAACCTCAGTAGACACTGACCCAGATTGTGCGACATTTTCTCAGATGACAGAAGGAGCGGAAGGTTTTAAGGGGATGTGAGTGAAACCTGGGGTTGGTGGGAATCTGAAACCCACTGCCTGTGAGACACATAGAGGCAGAAACCCCCACCAGTATTGGGGGTTTGAAACTGTATTCCTGAAAATGTTGTCGAAACATAGAAACCTGGAATATAGCAATAGGACTAGGATATTCAGCCCTTCCATTCTGCTCTGCTATCCCATTAGATCATGGCTGATCATCCAAATCAGTCCAGCAAATAGGCTAGCTGTCTGTCAGGATGTCCAAGAATGTAGGGAGGCTGTGGAGGAAGTAGCACTGACAGGGAATACTTGCGGACACAGAGATGGGTTCAGGTGTGTGTACTGGATCAGTGGTGCTGGAAGAGCACAGCAATTCAGGCAGCATCCGAGGACAGGCAAAATCGACGTTTCGGGCAAAAGTCCTTCATCAGGAATAAAGGCAGAGAGCCTGAAGCGTGGAGAGATAAGTTGGAGGAGGGTCGGGGTGGGGAGAGAGTAGCATAGATTACAATAGGTCAGTGGGGGAGGAGATGCAGGTGATAGGTCAGGGAAGAGGGGGTGGAGTGGATAGGTGGAAAAGGAGCTGGGCAGGTCGGACAAGTCCGGACAAGTTGAGTTGCAGGAGGTTAGAAGCTAGGATGAGTTGGGGGAAGGGGAAATGAGGAAACTGTTGAAGTCCACATTGATGCCCTGGGGTTGAAGTGTTCCGAGGCGGAAGATGAGACGTTCTTCCTCCAGGCGTCTGGTGGTGAGGGAGCGGCGGTGGATGAGGCCCAGCACCTCCATATCCTCGGCAGAGTGGGAGGGGGAGTTGAAATGTTGGGCCACTGGGCGATTTGGTTGATTGATGTTCCCTAAAGCGCTCTGCTAGGAGGCGCCCAGTCTCCCCAATGTAGAGGAGACCGCATCGGGAGCAACGGATACAATAGCTGATATTAGTGGATGTGCAGGTAAAACTTTGATGGATGTGGAAGGCTCCTTTAGGGCCTTGGATGGAGGTGAGGGAGGAGGTGTGGGCACAGGTTCCCAACAGTACCCCTCCACCGACACTCTCATTCGTTTGGCCGAACTGGTCCTCACCCTTAACAATTTCTCCTTTGAATCCTCATACTTCCTCCAGACCAAAGGGGTAGCCATGCGCACACGTATGGGCCCCAGCTATGCCTGTCTCTTTATTGGCTACGTAGAGCAATTGGTCTTCCGTAATTACACCGGCACCACTCCCCACCTCTTCCTCCGCTACATTGATGACTGCATTGGCGCCACCTCGTGCTCCCGCGAGGAGGTTGAGCAATTCATCAACTTCACCAACACATTCCACCCTGACCTTAAATTTACCTGGACCATCTCTGACACCTCCCTCCCCTTCCTGGACCTCTCCATCTCCATCAGTGACGATCGACTTGACACTGACATTTTCTACAAACCCACCAACTCCCACAGCTACCTGGATTACACCTCTTCCCACCCTACCGCTTGCAAAAATGCTATCCCATATTCCCAATTCCTCCGCCTCTGCCGTATCTGCTCCCAGGAGGAGCAGTTCCACCATAGAACACACCAGATGGCCTCCTTCTTTAGAGACCACAATGTCCCTTCCCACGTGGTGAAAGATGCCCTCCAACGCATCTCATCCACATCCCGCACCTCCGCCCTCAGACCCAACCCCTCCAACCGCAACAAGGACAGAACACCCCAGGTGCTCACCTTCCACTCTACCAACCTTCACATAAACCAAATCATCCGCCGACATTTCCGCCACCTCCAAACAGACCCAACCACCAGGGATATATTTCCCTCCCCACCCCTCTCTGCCTTCAGCAAAGACCGTTCCCTCCGTGAGTACCTGGTCAGGTCCACGCCCCCCGACGACCCACCCTCCCATCCTGGCACTTTCCCCTGCCACCGCAGGAACTGTAAAACCTGTGCCCACACCTCCTCCCTCACCTCCATCCAAGGCCCTAAAGAAGCCTTCAACATCCATCAAAGTTTTACCTGCACATCCACTAATATCATCTATTGTATCCGTTGCTCCCGATGCGGTCACCTCTACATTGGGGAGACTGGGCGCCTCCTAGCAGAGCGCTTTAAGGAACATCTCAGAGACACCCGCATCAATCAACCAAATCGCCCAGTGGCTCAACATTTCAACTCCCCCTCCCACTCTGCCGAGGATATGGAGGTGCTGGGCCTCCTCCACCGCCGCTCCCTCACCACCAGACGCCTGGAGGAAGAACGCCTCATCTTCCGCCTCGGAACACTTCAACCCCAGGGCATCAATGTGGACTTCAACAGTTTCCTCATTTCCCCTTCCCCCACCTCATCCTAGCTTCTAACCTCCTGCAACTCAACTTGTCCGGACTTGTCCGACCTGCCCAGCTCCTTTTCCACCTATTCACTCCACCCCCTCTTCCCTGACCTATCACCTGCATCTCCTCCCCCACTGACCTATTGTACTCTATGTTACTCTCTCCCCACCCCCACCCTCCTCTAGCTTATCTCTCCACGCTTCAGGTTCTCTGCCTTTATTCCTGATGAAGGGCTTTTGCCCGAAACGTCGATTTTGCCTGTCCTCGGATGCTGCCTGATTTGCTGTGCTCTTCCAGCACCACTGATCCAGAATCTGGTTTCCAGCATCTGCAGTCATTGTTTTTACCTCAAGTGTGTATACTTCAATGCAAGGAGTATGAGAAATAAGGTGGGTGAAGTTAAGGCGTGGATCGGTACCCGGGACTACGATGTTGTGGCAATCACGTAAATGTGGATAGAAGAGGGACAGGAATGGTTGTTGGAGGTTCTTGGTTACAGATGTTTCAGTAAGATTAGGGAGGGTGGTAAAAATGGAGGGGGGTGGGGTTGCTAATTAGAAATGGTATAACGGCTGCAGAAAGGCAGTTCGAGGGGGATCTGCCTTTGGAGTAAGTATGGGCTGAAGTCAGAAATAGGAAAGGAGCAGTCACCTTGTTGGGTGTTTACTATAGGCCCCCCAATAGCAGCAGAGATGTGGAGAAATAGATCGGGAAACAGATTTTGGAAAGGTGCAGAAGCCACAGGGAAGTAGTCATGGGCGATTTCAACTTCCCAAATACTGATTGGAAGCTCTTTAGATCAAGTAGATTGGATGGGGCAGTGTTTGTGCAGTGTGTCCAGGAAGCTTTTCTAACTCAGTGTGTAGATTGTCCGACCAGAGGGGAGGCCATATTGGATTTGATACTTGGTACTGAACCGGGACAAGTGATGGGCTTGTTAGTGGGTGAACATTTTGGTGATGGTAACCACAATTCTGTGACTTTCACCTTGTTTATGGAGAGAGATAGGTGCATTCAACAGAGTAGGTTTTACAATTGGGGGAAGGGTAAATACAATGCTGTAAGACAGGAGCAGAGGAGAATACGTTGGGAGCATAGCCTGTCAGGGAAGGATGTGGTGGAAATGTGGAACTTTTTCAAGGTACAGATACGACGTGTCCTTGCTATGTATGTACCTGTCAGGCAGGAAAGAGATGGTCGTGTGAGGGAACCTTGGTTGACGAGGAAGGTTGAAGAAGAAGGCTTACATAAGGTTCAGGAAATAAGGTTCAGACAGAGCGTTGGAGGGATACAGGGTAGCCAGAAGGGAGATGAATAAAGGGATTAGGAGAGCTAAGAGAAGGCATGAAAAATAGGATCAAGGATAACCCCAAGACATTTTATGCGTATGTGAGAAATATGAGAATGACGAGAACGAGGGTAGGTCCGATCAAGGACATAGTGGGAGACTGTGTATTGAGTCGGAAGAGATACGAGAGGTCTTGAATGAGTACTTTTCCTCAGTATTTACAAACGATAGGGACCGTATTGTTGAAGACGAGAGTGTGAAACTGACTGGTAAGCTAGAAGAGATACTTGTTAGGATGGAAGATGTGTTAGGCATTTTCAGCAACTTGAGGATAGACAAGTCCCCCGGGCCTGACGGGATATATCCGAGGATTATGTGGGAAGCAAGAGAGGAAATTGAAGAGCCATTGGCAATGATCTTTTCGTCTTCACCGTCAACCAGGGTGGTACCAGAGGACTGGAGAGTGGCGAATGTTGTGCCCCTGTACAAAAAAGGGAATAGGGATAACCCCGTGAATTTCAGGCCAGTTAGTCTTAATTCGGTGGTAGGCAAAGTAATGTAAGGGGTACTGAGGGATAGGATTTACGAGCATTTGGAAAGACACAGCTTGATTAGGGACAGTCAGCACGTATTTGTGAAGGGTCGGTCTTGCCTTACAAGTCTTATTGGATTCTTTGAGGAGGTGACCAAGCATGTGGATGAGGGTACAGCAGTGGATGTAGTGTACATGGATTTTAGTAAGGCATTTGATAAGGTTCCCCATGGTAGGCTTATGTGGAAAGTCAGGAGGCATGGGATAGAGTGAAACTTGGCCAGTTGGATAGAAAACTGGCTAACCGGTCGAAGTCAGAGAGTGGTGATAGACGGTAAATATACAGCCTGGAGACCAGTTACAAGTGGAGTTCCGCAGGGATCAGTTCTGGGTCCTCTGCTGTTTCTAATTTTTATTAATGACTTGGAAGAGGGAGTCGAAGGGTGGGTCAGTAAATTTGCAGAAGATACGAAGATTGGTGGAGTTGTGGATAGTGAGCAGGGCTGTTGTCGGCTGCAAAGAGACTTAGATATGATGCAGAGCTGGGCTGAGGAGTGGCAGATGGAGTTCAACCCTGTCAAGTGAGAGGTTGTCCATTTTGGAAGGACAAATATGAATTAGGAATACAGGGTTAACGGTAGGGTTCATAGTAAGGTGGAGGAGCAGAGGGATCTTCGGGTCTATGTTCATAGATCTTTGAAAGTTGCCACTCAGGTGGATAGAGCTTGTAAGAAGGCATATGGTTTATTAGCGTTCATTAGCAGAGGGATTGAATTCAAGAGTCATAAAGTGATGTTGCAGCTGTGCAGGACCTTTGTCAGGCAACATTTGGAGTACTGTGTGCAGTTTTGGTCGCCTCACTTTAGGAAAGATGTGGAAGCTTTGGAGAGGGTGCAGAAGAGATTTACCAGGATGTTGCCTGGAGTGGAGACTAGGTCGTACGAGGATAGGTTGAGAGTGCTAGGCCTTTTCTCATTGGAACGGCGAAGGATGAGGGGTGACTTGATAGAGGTTTATAAGATGATCAGAGTCATGGATAGAGTAGACAGTCAGAAACTTTTTCCCTGGGTACAACAGAGTGTTACAAGGTGACATAAATTTATGGGGAAGGGTGAAAGGTATAGGGGGGATGTCAGGGGTAGGTTCTTTACCCAGAGAGTGGTGGGGGCATGGAATTTGTTGCCTGTGGGAGTGGCAGAGTCAAAATCATTGGTGACCTTTAAGCGGCATTTTGATAGGTACATGGATGGGTGCTTAAGCTAGGACAAATGTTAAGCTAGGGCCTGTTCTATGCTGTATTGTTCTATGTTCTATGAAAGGACAGCCTGGGGAGGGGGAAGGAGAGGATGGGGAGGGGGAAAGAAGAGAGAGGGTGGAAGGAGAGTGTGGGTTGGGGGAAATGAAATTGTGGGGAGGGGGAAAAGGAGAGCGTGAGGAGAGGGGAAAGGAGAGTGTGGGGAGGGGGAAAGGAGAGTGTGGTGGTGGTGGAAAAGGAGAGTGTGGGGTGGGGGGAAGGAGAGTGAGGGGTGGGGGGAAAGGAGATTATGGGGTGGAGGGAAAGGAGAGTGTGGGGAGAGGGAAAGGAGATCGTGGGGAGGCGGGAAAGGAGTGTGTGGGGAGTGGAAAGGAGAGTGCGGGGAAGAGAGAAAGGAGAGTGAGGGGAGGGGGGAAAGGAGAGTGTGGGGAAGAGGGAAAGGAGAGTGTGTGGAGAGGGAAAGGAGAGTGCAGGGAGGGGCAAAAGTGAGTGTGGAGAGGAGGGAAAGAAGAGTGAGAGGAGTGGGAAAGGAGAGTGAGGGGAGGGGGAAAGGAAAGCGTGGGGAGGGGGAAAAGAGAGCGTGTGGAGGGGGAAAGGAGAGTGAGAAGAGGGGGAAAGGAGAGTGTGGGGAGGGGAAAGGAGAGTATGGGGAGGAGGGAAAGGAGAGCGTGGGAAGGAGGGAAAGGAGAGCGTGGGGAGGGGGAAAGGAGAGTATGGGGAGGGTGAAAGGAGAGCGTGGGGAGGGGGAAAGGACAGTATGGGGAGGGTGAAAGGAGAGTGCGGGGAGGGGTAAAGGAGAGTATGGGAGGGGGAAAGCAGAGTGTGGGGAGGGGGGAAAGGAGATTGCGGGAGGGGAAAGGAGAGTGTGGGGGGGGAGAGGAGAGCGTGGGGAGGGGAAAGGACAGCGTGAGGAGGAGGGAAAGGAGAGCATAGGGAGGAGGGATAGGAGCGTGTGGGGAGTGGGCAAAGGAGAGTGTAGGAAGGGTGAAAAGGCGAGAGTAGGGAGAGGGAGAAAAGAGAATCTGGGGAGAGGAAGAAAGGAGAGTGAGGGGAGAGGAATAGAGAGTGTGGGGAGGAGGGAAAGGAGAGTGTGGGGAGGGGGTAAAAGAGAGTGAGGGGAGGGGGAAAGGAGAGTGAGGCGAGGGAAAAAGCAGATTGTGGGGGAGGATTTGAGAGTATGGGTAGGGGGAAAGGAGAGCGTGGGGAGGGGGAAAGGAGAGTGTGGGGAGGGGTAAGGAGAGTGTGGGGTCAGAAAGGAGAGTCTGGGGGGAGAAGAGAGTGTGGGAATGGGGGAATGGAGAGTGTGCGGAAGGGGAAAGAAGAGGGACCGGTGGGGGTGGGTGGGGAGTGTGGGGGTGGGTGGGTGCACAACGCTTTTTCCCTCCTTACGTTAACGTGATCCAGAGTAAGTAAACTTCTACCTTTAATCTCAAAATTCATCATATCCCTCTCCTCATTGAATACTGATACAAAGTAATCATGGAGAATCTCACCCATTTCCACAACCTTCCTTCCTTTTGCTTTAGTGGATCAACTCTTTCTCCAGATACCCTCTTGCTTCTTATACATGAAGAAAAGGCCTTGGGAATCTCCTTAATTTTGCTCGCTCAAGTTATTTCATGAGCACTTTTAGCCAACTTGATTCCTCGTTTAAGATTGGTCCCACCCTCCTGATATTCCTCCAAGGCCCATTCTGTTGTTTGCTGCCTGGACCTTATGTAAGCTTTCCATTTCCTCTTGGCTAGTCGTACCATTTCTCCTATCATCCACAGTTCAGGAATCTTGTCTTTTCTATCCTTTGTTTTCAAAGGGGCATGCCTATCCGACACTATCTTCAACCTATCTTTGAAAGCCTCGCACACAGCAAATGTGGACTTCCCTTCAAATAGCTGATTCCAATCCTCATTTCCCAGCTCCTGTCAAATTTTGATATAATTGGCCTTGGCCCAGTTTCGCACTTTTCCCTCGGGACCAATTTCATCTATGTCTATGATTGACAGTGTTTCAGACGATTAATGGATACTCCGGATTGGTCCGAACTATAAAACGTTATGAAAAACCATCGACCAAGGCACAAACACAGGGTTCACCTGCAGACAGTTTTCTTACATTTTCTGGAGGAGTTCTGAGGAGACCAGCACGGCAAGACTCAGAGACCAGCTGACCAACCAGAGACCAGCTGATCACCCAGAGAGAGAGTGAGGGAGAGAGAAACCAGCTTCACAGACCCAGAGACAGAGAGAGAGACACACACATAGAGAAAGGGAGAGAGAGAGAGTCAGAGAGACAGAGAATGAGAGAAAGACAGATAGAGACAGAGAGAGACAGTGAGAGAGGCAGATTGAGAGAGAGAGAGAGGGCCAGACAGACAGAGACAGAGCCAGATAGACAGAAAGACAGAGAGAGAGAGACAGAGAGAGAGAGAGACGCAGAGGGAGAGAGCGAGAGACTGTGTATATCTCCAAGCGACTCAGGACTTAAAGCACCAGTAGATTACAGATAGCATGCCTGTAATTAAAGGATATTGTCACATGTTTCCTGATCATTTCCGTTGGAGTTGTCGAACTTGTTTTAAGGAGGAATTGGACAACATCTTCATCTCTGAAATTATCTCATGATCTTCCACGCTGTCTCTAAAGCAATTCTATCCCAAAATTGATTGCAAAACTCCAGCTGAGATTGTTCTCCTCCCTTCTATACTTGCAGCAACACTCCCTGATCTTTATACTCTATTCTGTTTATAATAAATGTAAAAACCCCATTTGCCTTCCTTGTTAGCTGCTTTAGCTGCAATGATCAGCGGGAGGTCAGGGATGTATCTGGATGGACAGGGACAGTAAGGGGGAGGTCAGTGATGTATCTGGATGGACAGTGACAGTACGGTGGAGGCCAAAGATGTATCTGATGGACAGTGACAGTAAGGGGGAGGTCAGTGCTATATCCAGATGGACAGTGAGAGTAAGGGGGAGGTCAGTGATGTATCTGATAGACAGTGACAGTAAGGGGGAGGCCAGTGATGTATCTGGATGGACAGTGACAGTAAGGGGGAGGTCAGTGATGTATCTGATGGACAGTGACAGTTAGGGGGAGGTCAGTGATGTATCTGATGGACAGTGACAGTAAGGGGGAGGTCAGTGATGTATCTGGATGGACAGTGACAGTAAGGGGGAGGTCAGTGATGTGTCTGTACGGACAATGGCATTAAGTGGGAGGTCAGTGATGTATCTGGATGGACAGTGAAAATAAGGGGGAGGTCAGTGATGTATCTGGATGGACAGTGACAGTAAGGTGGAGGTCAGTGATATATCTAGATGGACAGTGGCAGTAATGGGGAGGTCAGTGATGTATCTGGATAGACAGTGACATTAAAAGGGGAGGCCAGTGATGTATCTGACGGACAGTGACAGTAAGGGGGAGGTAAGGGATGTATCTGATGGACAGTGACAGTAAAGGTGGAGGTCAGTGATATATCTGGATGGACAGTGACAGGAAGGAGGAGGTCAGTGATGTATCTGATGTAGAGTCAGAGTAAGGTGGAGGTCAGTGATGTATCTGATGGGACAGTGACTGTAAGGTTGAGGTCAGTGATATATCTGGATGGACAGTGACAGTAAGGTGGAAGTCAGTGATGTATCTGGAAAGACATTGACAGTAAGGGGGAGGTCAGCGATGTATCTGATGCACAGTGACAGGAAGAGGGATGTCAGTGATGTATCTGATGGAAAGTAACAGTAAGGGGCAGGTCTAGTGATGTATCTGGATAGACAGTGTCAGGAAGGGGGAGGTCAGTGATGTATCTGATGGAGAGTAACAGTAAGGGGGTGGTCAGTGATGTATCTGATGGACAGTGACAGTAAGGGGAGGTCAGTGATGAATCTGATGGAAGTAACAGTAAGGGGGATGTCAGTGATGTATCTGATGGACAGTAACAGTAAGGGGGATGTCAGTGATATATCTGGATGGACAGTGACAGTAAAGGGGAGGTCAGTAATGTACCTGATGGAGATTAACAGTATGTGGGAGGTCACTGACGTCCCATTGTTGGAGGTCCATCTTGTTCACTGAGACCCCTTCCCTCAGGAAAGGCAGTATGTTGTCCTTACATGGACCTTCATATGACTCCAGGTCCTGGAAAATTGGGAATGGAGAATAAATGCTGACCTCGTAATAATGTACACATTCAGTGTGTGAGAAGAATCACATTTCACTCAGAGAGTGAAACGTTCTTGTTTAAAGAGAGCTGCTCCGACCCTCGAGTACAGAAGGACAGCTCGGAGACATATTTTCACACTTGGAATGAACTGTCTCGATGCAGCATCAGTTGAAATAATTTGTCAAAAATCACACAACACCAGGTTCTAGTCCAACAGGTTGAACGTGTCCACCCCAGTCAAACACCAGCACCTTCACATCATGAAATAGGGTGTGATCTCGGGATAGGGCTCATGGTGTTTGAGTGGACAGCGTTATTGCTGGCAGATTCCAGATTCTGCTTTTGTTATTTCATTATCATGTAACCCCCCTGTGAAATCAGGATTACCCTTGTTATTGTAATGGGTTTGTTCATTTCCAGAAATGTGAAAAACAGCAACAAAGCCGAGCAATGCTGTCACCTCGATCTCCCCAAGGAGCTTCCACACAGTATAAGGCAGCGTCTCTGGGAATGCATCAGCTCAGAGTCTCAAACAAGGAACTTGTCAGCTGCCTGAAGGGACAGATCACCTCGCACAGGAAAATGCATCGACCAATTGATCACGTGCAGAAGGTGTTCTACACCATCCTTGCTGTTACTGGCATCCCAGGTATGGCGCTATGACAATTGAACTTGTCTTAATCTGCTGTTGATCTGCTCTCTGGTTTTACCGTTTGAACAAAAACACCTCCAGCTCACTGACTGGTCAGCCTTATCCAGACCCCGGGACAGTGACAGCAATTCACTGAGCAGCATTCTCGGTACAATCCTACACTGACAGAGACTCCCAACTTCACTGCTGCAGCAGCATTTTCTGTTCTCAGTGTTGTGTCATCTGTTCCAGTTTGTTATGGCTTCAAGGTATGAGAAGAGATCAGGCAGGTTAGTTCAAGGGACACTTGACCCAATCTCTGTGCTCTCTCCCACAGATGCTCCAAACCTGCTGCGCTTCTTCTTATTTCATTTCATAAATGAAGCCAGGTTGGTCGAGAATTTTGAAGGTTAAGAGATGATCTGAGTGAAGTCCAACAAAATATTTAAAGGAAAACATGAACTGTGTCTAATGGTTGCAGATTTCGAACAAAGGATCATAGTCTGTGAATGGGGCAGAGAGCGTCCAGGAGAGATGTCAGAAAGCTCTTCTGTGCACAGACACATAGCCATGGATGCTGCATCATTTGGAAATTTTCAATCTCAGATTGATCTTTTATTTTGGCAAAGCAAAGGATTTGAAGAATTTGCGCCTTGTTCTGATTTGTAAAGTTTCATCGACAATCGCTTCCGGAAATTCTCTCCTCCTCACACTCTTTGGTCAGGAGATTGAAATGTTGACAGATTGCCCTCCGGGTCCCTCCACATTGAGATGTTGGTGGATAGATTAACAGTGTAAATATCACAGTGAACCTAAAACTCCCACATTGTCATGAAGGGAGTCCTGAATGCTCTGCTGTACTGCACTTGTTTAAGATACATGGTGTAGTTGTGTTTGAAATCTCACAAGGTCCTGGTGACCTGTTTTATAATCCTGCCATGGCTCTGATCAGGATTAAGTCAAATGACAGGATCAGGGGATAACTGTTTCTCTGGAGAAGGGGAGAGTTTGGATTATTCACAGTCCAATTGCTAGTCCTATCACTGACTTGGGATTGAGGAATCTCATGGGGTTCTATACCTTACCATGCAACCAAAGGAAATCATAAACTTCCTTCTGCTCTCCTCGGAGTGGCTGTGAGCTCAATATCTATCTAAACTCTATAATCTCATGAGTGACTGGGCTGGAAGACAATCTGGAATGAATGTTGAAGTCTGAAACTCAAACTCATTTACACACAACCACTCCCAGTCACACAGTGCATGGCAATTTGTTGGTAAAACTTTGTTCTTTCTCTCTGGAATGGGTACGGGATATTTCTGATCAATAATTTGTTGTTTCTTTTCCCATTTGTCTACCACAGTAAATTTGCTAGCAGTCGCAGTCCTTTCCAGGCAAAACTGTGGTGTTTCCCCTTGCACTACCCGTTACCTGGTGTTTATGGCAGCTGCCGATCTGATGGTCATTATTACTGAGGTTATAATGCGGAGTTTACCTTTCTATTATTTCCAGCAGACTTTTCTGGACATCACTCCTGTGTGCAGTGTTATTGGGGCACTGTCTCGTGCAGCCACAAACTGCTCTGTCTGGTTCACCGTCACTTTCTCCTTTGACCGATTTGTGACCATTTGTTGTCAGAAGCTAAGAACAAAATATTGCACTGAGAAAGCTGCGACTGTGGTTCTGGCAACAACCTGCACCCTGTTCTGTCTGAAAAACATCCCCTTCTATTTTCAATATGAGCCTGTGAGGATAATCAACAATGTGCCATTCTATTGTATAACAAAGTTAAGCTACTATACTGAGACTTGGTGGGTGATATTAGATTGGCTCGATACAATTTTAACTCCTTTACTGCCATTCGCTTTAATTCTGTTGCTCAATGCTCTGACAGTCAGACACATTTTAGTGACCAGTCGAGTCCGGAAGAGGCTGAAGGCTGAGAGCAAAGGAGAGAATCACAGAGACCCAGAGATGGAGAGCAGAAGGAAGGCTGTGATTTTGCTCTTCACCATCTCTGGGAGCTTCATACTCCTCTGGTTAATTGTTGTTGCAGATTTCTTTTATTATGTCATTCGAGGAATCAATTCTGGAGATTACTCCCATTTTGTAGATCACTTCAGTGCGGTTGGTTCCATGCTGCAGAACCTAAGCTGTTGCACAAACACATTTATTTATGCAGCAACATTGTCCCGGTTCAGAGCAAAGATCAGTAACGCAGTAAAATACCTGGTTACACGGATTCATTGCATTGTGAATAAATAAAACTCCTCAGTGAAGCCCAAAAGAGGTTACGATTGTTTCCAAACCATGAAATGATTTTGTTTTATTCACTCGTGGGATGTGGGTATCACTGACTGGGTCTGTCGTTATTCCCCATGCTGAATTGCCCCTGAGAAGGTAATGCTGAGCTGCCTGTAACACTGATGGAATGACAATATATTTTAAATCAGGATGGTGAGTGACTCAGTGGGAAATTTGAAGGGGGTGATGTTCCCATCGATCTGCTGCCCTTGTCCTTCGTGGTGGAAGTGCTCGTGGGTTTGGAAGGTGCTGTCTGAGGATCGTTGGTGAATTTCTGCAGTGCACCGTGTAGATGGTAAACACTGCTGCTACTGAGTTTCAGTGATGGAGGGAGGGGATGTCTGGGGATGTGGTGCCAACCAAGCCGCTGCTTCATCCTGAATGGTTTTTTTCTGGTGGCAGAAACCAGGAAAGACCAGCTGCTTAGTTGGCACCACATCCACAAACACCTACTCCCTCCACCAGTGTTTCTCAGCAGCAGCAGTATGGAACATCTGCAAGGTGCACTGCAGAAGTTCACCAAAGGTCTCAGACAGCATCTTCCTAACCCACAAACTCTACCATCCAGAAGGACAAGAGCAACAGATCGATGAGAACGGAAATCCCTGCACATTCACCTCAAGGCCACTCACCATCCTGACTTGGAAATATCTCACCGTCCCTTCACTGGGTCAGAATCCTTGAGCTCCCTCACTAACAGCATTGTGGGTCGACCTACACCACACGGACTGCAGCAGTTCAACAAGGCAGCTCACCTCTACACCTTATGGAGGAGCAACTGGGAACAGGCAGCATTCCCAGCCAGGACTGGACCAGCGATGCTCACGTCCCGCGAGTGAATAAGACAAAGTGCATGCAGGTAGTTGCAGAAACAGCAGTGAATCTGATCAGCACCGTATTCACTGGGGATATTAGGGAGGGGCCAGAATTGCTGTTTTAGTCAGAGATCCCCACATCTCATGTACAATGTAATAATAATTGAGATTGACAGTAGAATTTAGGATTAGGAACATGATCAAAAAATTGAAATTGAGCATCAGGTCAATAAGAGTGTCAAAGAATAGACAATGATAATAGATTGACAGCTGATGGAAAACTTTGGTCATTATGCAAATCAGATAATGGTAATAAAACAAAGACTAATTCTGTTCCAAAATTGCAAATGCAGGTTGTACACACCGAGCTGAGGAAATAAATGAGAAATTAAGATTTGTTTTATGAGGGATAAATAAGATGGGACAGCCACAGGGAGAGCTGTGGGAGCAGAGTCCCTGTGTATATTTAAGACTGAGAGAGAGAGAGAGATCCTTGTGGGAGCTATTTACTGCAGATGCTGGGATGTGTACCGAAAACAAAAAAAATGCTGGAAATAACAACAGGTCGGTCAACATCCATGGAGGGAGGGCAGGCTAATGCTTTGAGTTTATCTCCATCAGAGATCGATCGGTGATCAGTCGGGGAATCAAGGGTTACAGGGAAAGGGCAGGAAAGTGGCCGTGAGGGATGTTGGATCAGCCCCATCACCATGAATGGTGGAACAGGCTGGAGGGGTCAAATAAATGGCAGGTCCGAGGGGAGCACTGAGGATCAAAAGGAGCTTGGTGTACAAGTCCATAGGTCCCTGTAGCTGTTAACACAGGTAGACAGGATGGTTAAGAAGGCATACGGGATGCTAGTCTTCATTAGCCAGCGATTAGAATATTGAATATAGAACACAGAATCTGAAGAGACCACAGAATGTTGATATCTTCTAAATGTGGCCTTCCTGAGGAAATGGAGACCATCACACATTCAGACGGATGGGAAATGGGCAGCAGGTTGTCAAGTTGTATTCCGGTGGGATTTAGAAAAGAGATGATGTGCATATGAATTACCAAGTTTGGGAGTAAGGAAAACTCATGCCAAAATACAAAAATGTTTTTATTGGCCAGGACTGTATAAAGAAGTGGTCAAAGTTTGGAGTGCATTTCATCTGCGTCAGAAAATTGGAAACATTCAGGCAGCGATAAAGCCTAGCCTTTGCATATCCATTCCCAAATTTTACAAGGGTATTAATTGAATGGATCGTGTTGTCGTAAAATTAATAAAATTCACATTTCGAAGCAAGTCAATCAAATTTAGAAAAAAGTAAATCCAATTTATTAAATCAAAACATTTTTGGGATTCTGCCTCTCACTGCAGGACGAGACGAGGCTGTCTGGCCGTGAACAATAGGTACAACCGTTTTTATAGTCCGAATGGCCCGGACAATAAAAGACGACAAAAGATGTTTTATTGTGTTCTGCCCATGTGTGCAGAGATCACTGTTTCCAGGAACAGTGTACCACGCCATTGTGTTCTGTACATGCACACGCAGAGAACACTGTTTCCAGGAACAGTGTACCACACTATTGTGCTCTGTACATGCACACACAGAGATCACTGTTTCCCAGAACCGCGTACCTCGCCATTGTGTTCTGTACACACATACACAGAGATCGCTGTTTACGGAAACAGGGTACCACGCCATTGTGTTCAGTCCATGTACACACACAGATTGCTGTATCCAGGAACAGCATACCACTCCATTGTGTTCTGCAAGTATTTCTTCTTTACATACTTCCTGTTTTAAGTCTCCCCTTGTGGTCTGAGACATGCGGGAGCATGATGAACCGACGACCACAACAGACTAATCATCAGCGTGGCCAGAAATGGGTAACTCCCAGGTGACCAAACATGCAGGCTACCACCCAGCATAATTATCGCTGTCCAAACTTTCCAACATGAGGTAAGGCCAACCATAACAATGCAACAAGCGATGACAATATCAAAGAACATGATGATGGCATGCAAAAGGAATGATCCCCAGGATCCGCCTCATCGCCATCCTAGCACTCTCCCGGTGGGGGGATGATTAGAATCATGAAACTGTTTCCCTTCCTGCTGGTTATTATCAGCCTCCAGGCGGATGTGATCCAATTGGTCAGTTATATTGTCCGATGTGTTTGGAATGTATGTGCCGCACTAGGCCCCAATAACAGCACAGGGGTCACTTTGTGCCACTCGCAAATAATCAAGGGCCAAACGGTTCGACAACACAACAGTACGGGTGGCAATGACCTCAGCCGACACCTCGGAGATGGCCGTGCTTACCGCTGCAAAGCCATCGACAGTCTCATTAGCCGGCATTTCCAAGGTGGAGGCCATATTGATCAGTTCCCTAGCAGCCTTAGCACTCCCATTGGCGGGGAAGGTGAACTTACGGAGTCGCTCGGTCCCAGTGATGGACCGTTTGGATTGAGTGGATGCAGTTTGGGATGAACGCGGTGGGAACTGTAATGGTGAACAAAAGGTAGCACAAAGGCAAGGGAGCAAGATCCAGACCAATACAAAGAGAGCCAAGGGTAGGCCTTGACAGCACGGTCAGAGTAATTCTCATTGTAAGGCCTCAGGTAATCAGTCGGAATTGAAGTCCAAATGGTTTTGAACGTTTTCCCTGTCGTCATGTTGATAACCTCAAGGCTCAGAATATTCCAGAAAGAAACGATCAGCGGGCGGACAGGATAAGGAGCAGGGAATGGGAATATTTGCTGGTTCAAGCATTCCACCCTGATGTGCGATTACATTTATAACAAATCCCCCCCCGTGTGCCTTCCTTCACCCGCGGTGTTTGTGACGGTCAGAGCCAGAGGGGTGTATGTTAAAGGATGTAGTGAGGCTGGAACCAGCCTTGATAATTTTGCATGTTATAACCTGTGGTCTCCCAGGTGACCTCATCATTGGCAGCAGAAATGGTCTGCTCAGGGCCTCGCATGAATGACCCGAGAGATTCTCTGTCAGACCTAACCCCCGCCCATCCCCCAAATGGATAAATGTGAGGGTCTGTTCTGGTCCAATCACCATTCCACCGTTTTGGATTTATTAAACGGAATGGGACTCAGGGGAATCCCCCCCAATAGAGTGTGCAGGGATTCGAGTACACACCCAGCATTTCGAGATGTTATTTTGCTGTGTGTGCTGATAGAACATGGTTAGGTCTGAATTAACATGGAACCCCGCGCCTACTCCGGTGAACAGGACCGTGGGTTGCACAATCCGTTTGGTGCTGCCCCCCAGTGGCTACCAGGCAAAGGGCGAAGGCAACAATAAACAGGACCATCCCGGAGCTTCCCGAGCAGAGCTATACAAAGGTCCAAAGACTGTACTGCCCATACATAGAACATAGAACACAAAACATTACAGCGCAGTACAGGCCCTTCAGCCCTCGATGTTGCACCGCCCTGTCATACTAATCGGAAGCGCATCCCAAATACACTATTCCATGTAAACCATATGCCTGTCCAATGACGACTTAAATGCAATTAAACTTGGTGAATCTACTACCGTTGCAGGCAAAGCATTCCATATCCTTACTACTATCTGAGTAAAGAAACTACCTCTGGCATCTGTCTTATACCTATCTCCCCTCACTTTAAAGTTGTGTCCCCTCATGTTTTGCCATCCCCATACTTGGGAAAAGGCTCTCCCTGTCCACCCCATCTAACCCTCTGATTATCTTGTACGTCTCTATTAAGTTACCTCTCAACCTCTTCTCTCCAACGAGAACAGCCTCAAGGCCCTCAGCCTTTCCTCGTAAGACATTCCTTCCATACAAGACAACATCCGAGTAAATCTCCTCTGCATGCTTTCCAAAGCTTCCATATCCTTCTTACACTGCGTTGACCAGAACTGCACACAATACTCCAAGTGTGGCCGTACCTGAGCTTTGTACAGCTGCAGCATAACCTCTTTGTTCCGGAACTCAATCCCTGTATTAATAAAGGCCAAAATAATGTATGCTTCGTAACGACCCTGTCAATCTGGGTGGCAACTTTCAGGGATCTGTGTACATGGGCACCGAGATCTCTCTGCTCATCTGCACTCCCAAGAAACTTACCATTAGCTCAGTACTTTGCATTCTGATTACTCCGTCCAAAGTGTAAAACCTCACATTTGTCCACATTAAACTCCATTTGCAACCTCTCAGCCCAGCTCTGAATCCTAACTATGTCTGTCTGCAACTTACTACATCCATCATCACTATGCACAACTCCACCACCCTTAGTGTTGTCCGCAAATTTGCTAACCCAACCTTCAAAGCCCTCATCCAAGTCATTTATAAAAATGACGAACAGCAGTGGACCCAACACCGACCCTTGCGGCATGCCGCTAGTAACTGGACACCAAGATGAACATGTTCCATCAACTACAACCCTCTGTTTTCTTTCAGCACACACTCTCGTCCATTCACAACAACTGCACACATAAGAACATTGTCAGTAGGTCATGAGAGGAGTTAGTCTGAAAAGAAAGCAGAGGGTGAGGATGATCAACCAGTGTCTGGATATTTCTTCAGTTGTGACCAGTGTTTCCACACTCCCCCTTCCCTCGCATGTCAATACAGGTGGGTGTGTCACCACTAATGATAACCTCAGAGGGACCATTCTACTGAGGGGCGAAGCATGGTTTAACGGGGAGAGTCTTAACCATAACCTTCCTACCCACCGATGGGACCTCCGCACAATCCTTTAATTTCCTCTGTTCATCCTGCCCCCCCCCACCTGTTTGTACCGAACTGTTTTCCACATCCCCTTCAGCTGGGGGCTCAGTTCGAGCACACAGTGACGTATTCTATCACAGCGAGGCCCAGCATCGGAACCCTCCCATGATGATGGAATCGGGCAGTTACATTGCCCAACCTGTCATTGACTCGTAAGGGGTCAAACCATTCGACCGGCTTGTGGTGGACTGGAGTCACGAGTCTAGCAGGCAGGACCTCAGGCCAGCATTTGTCAGAGTCCTGCATGTCCTTAGCAAGGGAGGGTTTAAGAGTCCTGTTCATTCGCCCCACCATGCCTGAACTTTGTGGATGGGAGGGTGTGTGAAATTTCGGTTTAATGCCCATCAGCTGACATGTGGTTTTTACAACACTTCCACTGAAATGGGTCCCCGGTGGAAGCCCATCTGCGACGGCACCCCCCCCCCCCCCACCTGGGAATCCCCTCCTCAGCTACAACCCTTGCCACAGCGTTAGCTGATCAGTTCTGGTTAGGGTAGGCCCTGACCCACGTGTTAAATTGGTCAATAATCACAAGGCAATCTGCCTTCCCTTGGGGTTGGGGAAGAGGTCCTGTAAAATCCATCTGTAACTGCCCCCAGAGTCCCTTTGGGAATGGCTGGGGCCCCATTCTAATTTTAATGGGCCAGCTTGGGTTGTACTGGGCACAGGTCACACGCCTGTGACAAAATCGAACGTTGGTTATCATAGCATCCCGCCCCCACCTGGGAAACGCCATGGTGCAATTACATCTGAGGAGGACCCTTTTATCCTCACTTTCACCTCAACCCAGCATCTCTGACTCTCTCTGTGTCTGACCCCCTTGTGTTTAAAGTGATACAATGCCACACTCTGCTGGCCTCCTGCGCCACTGCACAAGCAGCACATTGTTTTTTCATTCGGGACAATTTGCTCCTGTCCCTGTCCATTCCATTGTCTGGAAACTGCAGGCACTGTTCCCTGTCCAAATCGATCCAAACAATAACAAGCCCCCCGGCCCTGACTTTTCACCTTCCTGACTTTACTGACCTTCGATTTTCTCCCTTCCACCCCCCCCGCCCCCCCGCCCCCCCCCCCCCCCCCCAATGTGGGCGGCACGGTGGCACAGTGGTTAGCACTGCTGCTGCCTCACAGCGCCAGAGACCCAGGTGCAATTCCCACCTCAGGCGACTAGCTGGGTGGAGTTTGCACATTCTCCCCGTGTCCGAGTGGGATTCCTCCGAGTGCTCCGGTTTCCTCCCACAGTCCAAAGATATGCAAGTCAGGTGAATTGGCCATGCTAAATTGCCCGTAATGTAAGGTTAAAAGGGGTAGGGGTATGGGTGGGTTGCGCTTCGGCGGGTCGGTGTGGACTTGTTCGGCCGAAGGGCCTGTTTCCTCACTGTAAGTAATCTAATCTAATCTTACCTGTGCTGATTGGGGCACCCATGGGGGCAGAGATTCAAAAATGGGGATGTGGGAACACAATTGCCCTCATTGTATAACCTCTGCCTCTTGTTTATATGCCCCTACCCCAAATTGTACATCCACCCCAATTATGTGATGCCCCGTCCCCAGTTTTCACCCCTGCATTTTTCCCCCCATTTCCCGATTGTTCAGTGCCCTTTTTGCCACGACCCGCCCCCCTCCATTACCCCCCAACATAAAAGCCTCTTTTCAACTCCCTCCGTGTCCTGGATACCCACCCCCTCGCTCAGCACCACCCCCTTGGACTTTGGGGTAAATTTGTGTGTAGATGGACCAGCCTGTGGATGCACCAACGCACAGCAAGATCCCAGTCACAGAATCCCTGTCATCTCACTCCCTAGAAAGAGGACGTTCGGCCCATTGTGGCTAGATTAATCTTCCCCCTTGTGAAATGGTGCTGCGGGATCCTCAGGATCAGCCCCTGAATGGCCCTCATTAAATCCCCCCTTTCCTGTGGAGACCTCTCTTCCCTGATACCCGATCATTCTGCAGGACCTCATCCCTACTTCTACCTCTGTTATTTGTGCCAACGTGAATAATGACTTCTGGCTGATCACCCTACCCCTTGAGGAGGTTCTACAGCCACTCTGAGACATCCTGGAACCTGGTGCCTGGGAGACAACACCCCATCCTGGATTCCCATCAGCACCCACAGAATCCCCTGTCTGTGTCCCCCTAACTATAGAGTCTGCTATCACTAAGGTCCTGTCTCCCTTTCCCGTTTCCCGCTTTGCCCCAGAGCCAGTGGGATTGCCCCTGATCGGGATACTGCTGCATTCCCCTGAACGGTCGCACACCCATCCCACCCGCCCCCAACAGGTTCCCAAACGGGATACTTGTTTGTGAGGGGAATGGCCGCAGGGGATTCCTGCCCTAACTGCCATCTCAGCTGCTGTCAGACTGAAACGGAATGTTAAAAGGACGTTACCGGAGCTTCCCTGGATTTTTAACTGAGCCGCTGCTCTCTGAAACCTCCCAAAACAAATCCTTACGGCTCACACTGCCGCCAGCACATTGTCCAACAGCACGGCTCTCTCCCCCCACTCCTTATATGCTTTAGTTAGAGGGGGAGAGTAGGAGGGGGCAAAGATTTGAGGGCGGGAGTAAATATTTTTTGTGAGGGGTAGGTCTTGCCTTACAAGTCTTATTGAATTCTTTGAGGAGGTGACCAAGCATGTGGATGAGGGTAGAGCAATGGATGTAGTGTACATGGATTTTTAGTAAGGCATTTGATAAGGTTCTCCATGGTAGGCTTATGCGGAAAGTCAGGAGGCATGGGATAGAGGGAAATTTGGCCAGTTGGATAGAAAACTGGCTAACCGGTCGAAGTCAGAGAGTAGTGGAAGATGGTAAATATTCAGCCTGGAGCCCAGTTACAAGTGGAGTTCGGCAGGGATCAGTTCTGGGTCCTCTGCTGTGTGTCATTTTTATTAATGACTTGGAAGAGGGAGTCGAAGGGTGGATCAGTAAATTTGCAGATGATACAAAGATTGGTGGAGTTGTGGATAGTGAGCAGGGCTGCAAAGAGAGAGATATAATGCAGAGCTGGACTGAGGAGTGGCAGATGGAGTTCAACCCTGTCAAGTGTGAGGTTGTTCATTTTGGAAGGACAAATAAGAATGCGGAATACAGGGTTAATGGTAGGGTTCTTAGTAAGGTGGAGGAGCAGAGGGATCTTGGGGTCTATGTTCATAGCTCTTTGAAAGTTGCCACTCAGGTGGATAGAGCTTGTAAGAAGGCCTATGGTGTTGCAGCTGTACAGGACCTTGGTTAGGCCACATTTGGAGTACTGTGTGGCATGGCAAGACACTGCTTGATTAGGGACGGCCAGCACGGATTTGTGAAGGGTCGGTCTTGCCTTACAAGTCTTATTGAATTCTTTGAGGAGGTGACCAAGCATGTGGATGAGGGTAGGGCAGTGGATGTAGTGTACATAGATTTTAGTAAGGCATTTGATAAGGTCCCCCATGGTAGGCTTTTGCTGAAAGTCAGGAGGCATGGGATAGAGGGAAATTTGGCAAGTTGAATAGAAAACTGGCTAACCGGTCGAAGTCAGAGAGTAGTGGTAGATGGTAAATATTTAGCCTGGAGCCCAGTTACAATTGGAGTTCGGCAGGGATCAGTTCTGGGTCCTCTGCTGTTTTTAATTTTTATTAATGAAATGGAAGTGGGAGTCAAAGGGTGGGTCAGTAAATTTGCAGATGATACGAAGATTGGTGGAGTTGTGGATAGTGAGCAGGGCTGTTGTCGGCTGCAAAGAGACTTAGATATGATGCAGAGCTGGGCTGAGGAGTGACAGATGGAGTTCAACCGTGTCCAATGTGAGGTTATCCATTTTGGAAGGACAAATAAGAATGCGGAATACAGGGTTAACGGTAGGGTTCTTAGTAAGGTGGAGGAGCAGAGGGATCTTGGGGTCTATGTTCATAGATCTTTGAAAGTGGTCACTCAGGTGGATAAAGCTTGTAAGAAGGCCTATGGTGTATTCACGTTCATTAGCAGAGGGATTGAATTCAAGAGTCGTGAAGTGATATTGCAACTGTACAGGACCTTGGTTAGGCCACATTTGGAGTACTGTGTGCAGTTTTGGTCACCTCACTTTAGGAAAGATGTGGAAGCTTTGGAGAGGGTGCAGTGAAGATTTACCAGGATGTTGCCTGGAATGGAGAATAGGTCGTACAAGGATAGGTTGAGAGTGCGAGGCCTTTTCTCATTGGAACGGCGAAGGATGAGGGGTGACTTGATAGAGGTTTATAAGATGATCAGAGGAATAGATAGAGTAGACAGTCAGAAACATTTTTCCCGGGTACAACAGATTGTTACAAGGGGGACATAAATTTAAGGTGAAGGGTGGAAGGTATAGAGGGTATGTCAGGGGTAGGTTCTTTACCAGAGAGTGGTGGGGGCATGGAATGTGCTGCCTGTGGGAGTGGCAGAGTCAGAAACATTGGCGACATTTAAGCTGCAATTGTATAGGTACATGGATGGGTGCTTAAGCTAGGAAAATTTTTGGCACAACGTCGTGGGCCGAAGGGCCTGTTCTGTGCTGGATTGTTCTATGTTGTATGTTCTATGAAAGGACAGCGTGGGGAGGGGGAAGGAGAGTGTGGGGATGGGGAAAGGAGAGTGTGAGGAGGGGGAAATGAGAGAATGGGGAGAGAGGGAAAGGAGAGTGTGGGGAGGGGGAAAGGAGAGAGTGCGGAGGCGGGAAAGGAGAGCATGGGGAGCGGGGAAAGGATAGTGTGCGGAGGGGGAAAGGAGAGAGTGAGGAGGGGGAAAGGAGAGAGTGAGGAGCGGGAAAGGAAAGTGTGCGGAGGGTGAAAGGAGAGCGTGGGGGGGAGGGAGAGTGTGGGGAGGGGGGAAAGGAGAGCGTTGTGGGTGAAAGGAGAGCATGGGGGGAAGGAGAGTGTGGGGTGGGGGAAAGGAGAGTGTGAGGAGGGGGAAAGAGTGAGGAGGGCGGGAGAAAGGAGAGTGTAGGGATGTTGAAAGGAGAGCGTGGGGGGGTGAAAGGAGAGCCTGGGGGGAAGGAGAATGTGGGGAGCGGGGAAAGGAGAGTGTAGTAAGGGTGAAAAGAGGAGAGTCAGAAAGGAGAATGTGCGGAGGGGGGGAAGGAGAGCGTGGGGAGTTGGGAAAGGAGAGCGTGGGGTCAGAAAGGAGAGCTTGGGGGGAGAGGAGAGTGTGGGGAGGGGGGAATGGAGTGTGTGGGGAGGAGGAAACAACAGGGTCCGGTGGCGGGGGGTGGGGAGTACAGTGTGCGAAGGTGAAATGTAGCAGCCCCTTGATGTTAAAACATCGGTGATCATGGACAGCTAAAACCCCAACAAGGTCCCCATTAAACAAAAGAGAGCCCAGACAGAAAGGCAGTGGGTCTTGCCACACAAAGAAACCAACAGGAACAAGCCATCCAAACAAAGAACAAGAACAAAGAACAAAGAAAATTTACAGCCCAGGAACAGGCCCTTCGGCCCTCCAAGCCTGAGCCAATCCAAATCCACTGTCTAAACCTGTCGCCCGACTCCTAAGCATCTGGATCCCTCTGCTCCCCACCTACTCCTGCAACTGTCCAGATGCATCTTAAATGAATCTACCGTGCCTGTCTATACTACCGCTGCTGGCAACGCATTCCAGGCACCTACTTCCATCTGTGTAAAATACTTTCCATGTGTATCCCCTTAAACCTTTCACCTCTCACCTTGAACACATGACCTCTCGTCATCGACTCCCTCACCTTGAGAAAAAGCTTATATCTAGCCACCCTGTCTGTAACCTTCATGGTTTTGTAGACCTCAATTAGGTTCCCCCTCAATCTCTTTTGGTCAAGTCCTAAACTATGAAAGTAACCACCCCAACACACACAAACGAAGCTGCATCAGGACACTATTCAAAAGGGCCACAACACACTGCAGTACACCAGAACTGCAAAAAGAAGAAGAGGAACACCTAAACAAGGTATTCGCCAAAAACAGATACCCGCGCAACTTCATCAGCAGATGCCTAAGAGAAAGACCACGGAACGAGGACATACCACAACCAAAATGATTAGCCACACTACCATACATCAGGAGCATCTCAGAACTGACAGCCAGACTACTGAGACCCCTAGGACTCATAACGGCACACAAACCAACAGCCACGCTCAGACAACAACTCACCAGAACAAAGGACCAGATACGCAACATGAGCAAGAGGAATGTAGTGTACAAAATACCATGCAAGGACTGCACTAAACACTATCTCGAACAAACAGGAAGACAGCTAACAATCCGTATACATTAACATCAACTAGCCACGAAACGACACGACCAGCTATCCTTAGTAGCCACACACGCAGACAACAAGCAACATGAATTCAACTGGGACAACACTACTATCATAGGGCAAGCCAGACAGAGAACAGCCAGGGAATTCCTAGAAGCATGGCATTCATAAACAAACTTCATCAACAAACACATCGAACTGGACCCAAGAAACCAACCACTACAGCGGACTGGCAATCGGAAGCGGCAGGGACAGACCACTATAAACACCGGAGGAAACATCAAAGAAGCGCTTCGCAGGAGGATCCCAAGCACTGATGATGTCGCCTAGCCAGGGGACGAAATGTTTGCAACAAAAACTTCCAGCTCGGCGAACAGAACCACAACAACGAGCACCCGAGCTACAAATCATCGCACAAACTTTGAATTGACAATAGAATTTAGGATTAGGAGCATCATCAAAACTTTGAAATTGAGCATCAGGTCAATAAGAGTGTCAAAGAATAGATAATTATAATAGATTGGCAGCTGATGGAAAACTTTGGTCATTATGCAAATCAGATAATGGTAATAAAACAAGGACTAATTTTCTCCCAAAATTGCAAATGTAGGTTGTACACACCGAGCTGAGGTAATAAATCAGAAATTAAGATTTGTTTTATGGGGGATAAATAAGATGGGACAGCCACGGGGAGAGCTGTGGGAGCAGAGTCCCTGTGTATATTTAAGACTGATGGAGAGAGATCCTTGTGGGAGCTAATTACTGCAGATGCTGGGATCTGTACTGAAAACAAAAAAATGCTGGAAATCACAGCGGGTCAGACAGCATCCATGGAGAGAGGGCAGGCTAATGCTTTGATTTTATCTCCATCGGAGATAGATAGGTGATCAGTTGGGGAATCAAGGGTTACAGGGAAAGGGCTGGAAAGTGGCCGTGAGGGATGTTGGATCAGCCACATCACCATGAATAGTGGAACAGGCTGGAGGGGGCAAATAAATGGTAGGTCCGAGGGGAGCACTAAGGATCAAAGGGAGCTTGGTGTACAAGTCCATAGATCCCTGAAGCTGGTAGCACAGGTAGACAGGATGGTTAAGAAGACGTACGGGATGCTAGTCTTCATTAGCCAGCGATTAGAATATCGAATCTCGAACACAGAATCTGAAGAGACCCCAGAATGTTCCTATCTTCTAAATGAGGCCTTCCTGAGGAAATGGAGACCATCACACATTCAGGTGGATGGGAAATGGGCAGCAGGTCAGCAAGTTGTATTCCTGGTGGGATTTGGAAAGGAAATGTTGTGGATATAAATTAGCATGAGGAGGTTATTTGGGAGTAAGGAGAACTCATGTCAAAATCCAAGAACATTTTCATTGTCCTGGACTGTGTAAAGATGTAGTCGAATTTTGGAGGAGATTTCATATGCATCAGGAAATTGGAAACTTTCAGGCAGTGATAAAGCCAACAACCTTAATATCAATTCCATCATTTGGGGAACATTTTACAAGGGTGTTAGTTGATTGGGTAGTGTTGTACCAAAATTAATAAAATTCAAATTTCGAAGCAAGTAAATCAAATGTATTAAATCAAAACCTATTGGGAGGGGCAGCGTGATTGTGCCCCTAACCGTGGAACTTGACCAGGCTGTCCCTCCTTGAACATCAGGTACAGCAGTTTTTATAGTCTGGATGGCGCGGACAACAAAAGACCGCGAAAGGTGGTGTCTTGTGTTCTGTACATGCACACGCAGAGATCGCCATTGTGTTCTGTAAGTATTTCTTGTTTAGTTCGTTCCTGTTTTCAGTTCCCCCCTTGTGGTCCGAGACATTCAGGAGCATGATGAACAGACCACCACCATCCAGTAATAATCAGTCGGGTAGGATTATAATCATGAAACTGTTTCCCTTCCTGCTGGATATTATCAGCCTCCAGGTGGGTGTGATCCGCTTGGTCACTTATATTGTCTGAGGTATTCGGAATGTATGTGCCGCACTAGGCCCCAGTAACAGCACAGGGGCCACCTTGTGCCACTCGAAAATAGTCAAGGGCCAAACGGTTCGACAACACAACAGTACGGGTGGCAATGACCTCAGCCGACACCTCGGAGATGGCCGTGCTTACCGCTGCAAAGCCATCGGCAGTCTCATTAGCCGGCCTTTCCAAGATGAAGGCCATATTGATCAGTTCCCCAGCAGCCTTAGCACTCCCATAGGCGGGGAAGGTGAACATAGGGAATCGCACGGTCCCAGTGATGGACTGTTTGGATTGAGGTGGATGCAGTTTGGGATGAACGCGGTGGGAACTGTAATGGTGAACAAAAGGTAGCACATAGGCAAGGGAGCAAGATCCAGACCAATATGGATAGTTGCTGGTTCCGGCATTCCACACTGATGTGCGATTACATTTAAAACAAATCGCCCCCGTGGGCCTTCCTTCACCCGCGGTGTTTGTGAGGGTCAGAGCCAGAGGGGTGTGTGTTAAAGGATGTAGTGAGGCTGGAACCAACCTTGATAGTTTTGCATGTTATAACCCGTGGTCTCTCAGGTGACCTCATCATTGGCAGCAGAAATGGTCTGGTCAGGGCCTCGCATGAATGACCCAAGAGATTCTCTGTCAGACCTAACCCCCGCCCATCCCCCAAATGGATAAATGTGAGGGTCTGTTCTGGTCCAATCACCATTGCACCGTTTTGGATTTATTAAACGGAATGGGACTCAGGGGAATCCCCACAATAGAGTGTGCAGGGATTCGAGTACACACCCAGCATTTCGAGATGTTATTTTGCTGTGTGTGCTGATAGAACATGGTTAGGTCTGTATTAACATGGAACCCCGTGCCTACTCCGGTGAACAGGACCGAGGGTTGCACAATCCATTTGGTGCTGCCCCCCAGTGGCTACCAGGCAAAGGGCGAAGGCAACAATAAACAGGACCATCCCGGAGCTTCCCGAGCGGAGCTATACAATGGGCCAAAGGCTGTACCGCCCGCACACAACAGCCCACGCTCTCGGACCGTTCACAACAACTGCGCACACACACACATCGTCAGCAGGTCTCGACAGGAGTCAGTCTGAAAAGAAAGCAGAGGGTGAGGATGATCAACCAGTGTCTGGATATTTCTTCAGTTGTGACCAGTGTTTCCAGACTCCCCCTTCCCTCGCATGTCAATACAGGTGGGTGTGTCACCACTAATGATAACCTCAGAGGGACCATTCTCCTGAGGGGCGAAGCCTGGTTTAACGGGGAGAGTCTTAACCATCACCTTCCTACCCACCGATGGGACCTCCGCACAATCCTCTAATTGCCTCTGTTCATCCTGCCCCCCCTCCTGTTTGTCCCGAACTGTTTTCCACATCCCTTTCGGCTGGGTGCTCAGTTTGAGCACATAGCGATGTATTCTATCGCAGCGAGGGCCAGCATCGGAACCCTCCCATGATGATGGAATCGGGCAGTTACATTGCCCAACCTGTCATCGACTCGTAAGGGGTCAAACCATTCGACCTGCTTGTGGTGGACTGGAGTCACGAGTCTTGCAGGCAGGACCTCAGGCCAGCGTTTGTCAGAGTCCTACATGGCCTTAGCAAGGGAGGGTTTAAGAGTCCTGTTCATTCGCCCCACCATGCCTGAACTTTGTGGATGGGAGGGTGTGTGAAATTTCGGTTTAATGCCCATCAGCTGACATGTGGTTTTTACAACACTTCCAGTGAAATGGGTCCCCAGTGGAAGCCCATCTGGGACGGCATCCCCCTCTTCCCCCGAAACTAGGAATCCCCTCCTCAGCTACAACCCTTGCCACAGCGTTAGCTGATCAGTTCTGGGTAGGGTAGGCCCCGACCCACCTGGTAAATTGGTCAATGATCTCAAGGCAATCCGTCTTCCCATGGGGTTGGGGAAGAGGTCCTGTAAAATCCATCTGTAACTGCCCCCAGAGTCGCTTTGGGCGTGGCTGGGGCCCCATTCTAATTTCAATGGGCCAGCCTGGGTTGTACTGGGCAGAGGTCACACAGCGGTGACAAAATCGAACGATATCTCTGCACATTCCCTTCTCCAACCATTCCTTCCCAATGTTGGTTATCATAGCATCCCTCCCCCACCTGGGAAACGCCATGGTGCAATTACATCCTGAGGAGGACACTTTTATCCCCACTTTCACCTCACCCCAGCCTCTCTGACTCTCTCTGTGTCTGACCCCCATGTGTTTAAAGTGATACAATGCCACCCTCTGCTGGCCTCCCTGCGCCACTGCACAAGCGGCAGGTTGTTTTTTCTGTCGGGACAATTTGCTCCTGTCCCTGTCCATTCCATTGTCTGTAAACTGCAGGCCCTGTTCCCTGTCCAAATTAATCCAAGCAATAACAAGCCCCCCTGGCCCTGACTTTACACCCTCCTGACTTTACCCACCCCCGACTTTCCCCCTTCCCCCCTCAATCTTACCTGTGCTGATTGGGGCACCCATGGGGGCAGAGGTTCAAAAATGGGGGTGTGGGAACACAATTGTCCTCATTGTGTAACCCCCACCCCTTGTTTAGATGCCCCTACCCCAAATTGTACATCCCCCCCAATTATGTGACCCCCCCGTCCCCAGTTTTCACCCCTGCATTCCCCCCCAGATTGCCTGCCTCTTCGTAGGATATGTGGAACAATCCATCTTCCGCAACTACACTGGCACCACCCCCCGCCTTTTCCTCCGCTTCATCGATGACTCTATCGGCGCCGCCTCGTGTTCCCATGAGGAGGTTGAACAGTTCATCCACTTCACCAACACCTTCCACCCCGACCTCAAATTCACCTGGACAGTCTCAGATTCCTCCCTCCCCTTCCTCGACCTTTCTATTTCTATCTCAGGCGACCAAATCAACACGGACATCTACTACAAACCGACCGACTCCCACAGCTACCTGGACTACACCTCCTCCCACCCTGGCCCCTGTAAAAACGCCATCCCATTCTCCCAATTCCTTCGACTCCGCCGCATCTGCTCCCAGGAGGACCAGTTCCAAAAACGCACAACCCAGATGGCCTCCTTCTTCAAGGACCGCAATTTCCCCCCCGACGTGGTCGACGATGCCCTCCACTGCATCTCTTCCACTTCCCGCTCCTCCGCCTTTGAACCCCGCCCCTCCAACCGCCACCAGGACAGAACCCCACTGGTCCTCACCTACCACCCCACCAATCTCCATGTACAGCGCATCATCCGCCGTCATTTCCGCTACCTCCAAACGGACCCCAGCACCAAGGATATATTTCCCTCCCCTCCCCTATCAGCATTCCGTAAAGACCACTCCCTCCGTGACTCCCTCGTCAGATCCACACCCCCCACCAACCCAACCTCCACTCCCGGCACCTTCCCCTGCAACCGCAGGAGGTGCAAGACTTGCGCCCACACCTCCCCCCTCACCTCCCTCCAAGGCCCCAAAGGAAACTTCCATATCCACCACAGATTCACCTGCACCTCCACACATATCATCTATTGCATCCTCTGCACCCGATGTGGCCTCCTCTATATTGGGGAGACAGGCCGGCTACTTGCGGAGCGTTTCAGAGAACACCTCTGGGACACCTGGACCAACCAACCCAACCACCCTGTAGCTCAACATTTCAATTCCCCCTCCCACTCCACCAAGGATATGCAGGTCTTTGGACTCCTCCATCGCCAGACCACAACAAAACGACGGTTGGAGGAAGAACGCCTCATCTTCCGGCTAGGAACCCTCCAACCACAAGGGATGAACTCGGATTTCACCAGTTTCCTCATTTCCCCTCCCCCCACCCTGTCTCAGTCAAATCCATCAAATTCAGCACCGCCTTCCTAACCTGAGATCTTCTTCCCGACCTCTCCGCCCCCACCCCAGTCTGACCTATCACCCTCACTTTGACCTCTTTCCACCTATCACATTTCCGATGCCCCTCCCCCAAGTCCCTCCTCCCTACCTTTTATCTTAGCCTGCTGGACAAACTTTCCCCATTCCTGAAGAAGAGCTTATGCCCGAAACGTCGATTCTCCTGTTCCCTGGATGCTGTCTGACCTGCTGCGCTTTTCCAGCAACACATTTCCAGCTCTGATCTCCAGCATCTGCAGACCTCACTTTCTCCTCGCGGGGGAAGGAAACTTGGGTGAGAGAGGGAACACAGGGATGATGGGATAAAGAGAACATGGGGGAGGGGAGCCAGACAGCAGGGGGAGGGGGCAAAGGAGATCACAGGGAGGGGACATTGTGGGGAAGAGAGAGCAAGCTGGGAGGGGGAAGAGTGTGTGAGTTGGGGAGAGGAGGGCAGGGGAAGCTGAGAAAGAGCGCGCAAAGATGGGGAGAAAGGACAGCATGGGGAGGGGGAAGGAGAGTGTGGGAACGGGAAAAGGAGAGCGTGGGGAGAGGGAAAAGGAGAGCATGGCGAGGGGGAAGGATAGTATAGGGAGGGGGGGTCTTGAATGAGTACTTTTCTTCAGTATTTACAAACCAGAGGGACCGTATTGTTGAGGAGGAGAGTGTGAAACGGACTGGTAAGCTTGAAGAGATACTTGTTAGGAAGGAAGATGTGTTGGGCATTTTGAACATCTTGAGGATAGACAAGTCCCCCGGGCCTGACGGGATATATCCTAGGATTATGTGGGAAGCAAGAGAGGAAATTGCAGAGCCGTTGGCAATGATCTTTTCGTCTTCACTGTCAACAGGGGTGGTACCAGGGGATTGGAGAGTGGCGAATGTTGTGCCCCTGTTCAAAAAAGGGAATAGGGATAACCCCGGGAATTACAGGCCAGTTAGTCTCACTTCGGTGGTAGGCAAAGTAATGGAAGGGGTACTGAGGGATAGGATTTATGAGTATCTGGAAAGACACTGCTTGATTAGGGACAGCCAGCACGGATTTGTGAAGGGTAGGTCTTGCCTTACAAGTCTTATTGAATTCTTTGAGGTGACCAAGCATGTGGATGAGGGTAGAGCAGCGGATGTAGTGTACATGGATTTTAGTAAGGCATTTGATAAGGTTCCCCATGGTAGGCTTATGCGGAAAGTCAGGAGGCATGGGATAGAGGGAAATTTGGCCAGTTGAATAGAAAACTGGCTAACCGGTCGAAGTCAGAGAGTGGTGGTAGATGGTAAATATTCAGCCTGGAGCCCAGTTATAAATGGAGTTCGGCAGGGATCAGTTGTGGGTCCTCTGCTGTTTATAATTTTTATTAATGACTTGGAAGAGGGAGTCGAAGGGTGGGTCAGTAAATTTGCAGATGATATGAAGATTGGTGGAGTTGTGGATAGTGAGGAGAGCTGTTGTCGGCTGCAAAGAGACTTAGATATGATGCAGAGCTGGGCTGAGGAGTGGCAGATGGAGTTCAACCCTGTCAAGTGTGAGGTAGTCCATTTTGGAAGGACAAATAAGAATGCGGAATACAGGGTTAACGGTAGGGTTCTTAGTAAGGTGGAGGAGCAGAGGGATCTTGGGGTCTATGTTCATAGATCTTTGAAAGTTGCCACTCAGGGGGATAGAGCTTGTAAGAAGGCCTATGGTGTATTCGCGTTCATTAGCAGAGGGATTGAATTCAAGAGTCGTGAAGTGATGTTGCAGCTGTACAGGACCTTGGTAAGGCCACATTTGCAGTACTGTGTGCAGTTTTGGTCGCCTCACTTTAGAAAAGATGTGGAAGCTTTGGAGAGGGTGCAGAGAAGATTTACCAGGATGTTGCCTGGAATGGAGAATAGGTCTATTTACTAGGCCTTTACTCATTGGAACGGCGAAGGATGAGGGGTGACTTGACAGAGGTTTATAAGATGATCAGAGGAACAGATAGAGTAGACATTCAGCCCTCCAAGCCTGAACCAATCCAAATCCACTGTCTAAACCTGTCGCCCGACTCCTAAGTTTCTGTATCCCTCTACTCTCCACCTACTCCTGCAACTGTCCAGATGCATCTTAAATGAATCTACCATGCCTGCCTATACTACCGCTGCTGGCAACGCATTCCAGGCACCTACTTCCATCTGTGTAAAATACTTTCCATGTGTATCCCCTTCAACCTTTCACCTCTCACCTTGAAACACATGACCTCTCGTCATTGACCCCCTCACCTTGAGAAAAAGCTTATATCTATCCACCCTGTCTGTAACCTTCATGGTTTTGTAGACCTCAATCAGGTTCCCCCTCAATCTCTTTTTTCTAATGAAAACAATCCTTACCCAATCAACCCTTGATTTTTATGTCCTCGTTGTCTACAGGAGTAGTGCCAGAAGATTGGAGGCTAGCAAATGTGGTTCCCTTGTTCAAGAAGGGGAGTAGGGATAACCCTAGTAACTATAGGCCGGTGAGTCTCACTTCTGTTGTGGGCAAAATCTTAGAGAGAATTGTAAGGGATAGGATTTATGAACATCTGGATAGGAATAATGTGATCAAGGATAGTCAGCATGGTTTTGTGAAGGCCAGGTCGTGCCTCACAAACCTTATTGAATTCTTTGAGAAGGTGACTAAGGAGGTGGACGAGGGGAAAGCCATAGATGTGGTGTATATGGATTTTAGTAAGTCGTTTGATAAGGTTCCCCATGGTAGACTACTGCAAAAAATACGGAGGTATGGCATTGAGGGTGAGTTGGAGGTTTGGATTAGGAGTTGGCTGGCTGGAAGAAGACAGAGGGTAGTAGTTGATGGCAAATGTTCATCTTGGAGTGCCGTCACTAGTGGTGTTCCGCAAGGATCTGTTTTGGGACCATTGCTGTTTGTCATTTTTATAAATGACCTGGAGGAGGGGTTAGAAGGTTGGGTGAGTAAGTTTGCGGATGATACAAAAGTCGGAGGAGTTGTAGACAGTGAGGAAGGATGTGGCAGGTTACAGCGGGATATAGATAAGCTGCAGAACTGGGCAGAAAGGTGGCAAATGGAGTTCAATGTAGCTAAGTGTGAGGTGATTCACTTTGGTAAGTGTAATAAAAAGATGGGGTACTGGGCTAACGGTCGGATACTTGGTAGTGTGGATGAGCAGAGGGATCTTGGTGTCCATGTACACAAATCTTTGAAAGTTGCCACCCAGGTAAATAGTGCGGTGAAGAAGGCATATGGCGTACTGGCTTTTATTGGTAGAGGAATTGAGTTCCGGAGTACTGAGGTCATGTTGCAGTTGTATAGGACTCTGGTGCGGCCACATCTGGAGTATTGTGTGCAGTTTTGGTCGCCATACTATAGGAAGGATGTGGAGGCACTGGAACGGGTGCAGAGGAGGTTTACCAGGATATTGCCTGGTATGGTAGAAAGATCGTATGAGGAAAGGCTGAGGCACTTGGGGTTGTTTTCATTGGAGAAAAGAAGGTTTAGGGGTGACTTGATAGAGGTGTATAAGATGATTAGGGGTTTAGATAGGGTTGACAGTGAGAATCTTTTTCCACGTATGGAGTCAGCTATTACAAGGGGGCATAGCTTTAAATTAAGGGGGGGTAGATAGAGGAGAGATGTTAGGGGTAGGTTCTTTACTCAGCGAGTCGTGAGTTCATGAAATGCCCTGCCAGTAGCAGTGGTGGTCTCTCCCTCATTATGAGCATTTAAACAGGCATTGGATAGGCATATGGAGGATAGTGGGCTAGTGTAGGTTAGGTGGGCTTGGATCGGCGCAACATCGAGGGCCGAAGGGCCTGTACTGCGCTGTATTCTTCTATTTTCTATGTTCTAACCTCACTTCATAGCTCGCACCTTCCATACCAGGCACCATCCTGGTAAACCTTCTCTGCACCCTCTCCAAAGGGTCCACATCCTTTTGGTAATGTGGCGACCAGAACTATACACAGTATTGTAATCGCGGCCGAAACAAAGTCTTGTGCAATTTTAAAATGACCCGCCAGCTCTTATACTCAATACCCCGTCCAATGAAGGCAAGCATACCATATGCCTTCTTGACCACTCTATCCACATGTGCAGCCACCTTCAGGGTACAATGGACCTGAACTCCCAGATCTCTCTGCTCATCATCTTTTCCCAAGGCTCTTCTGTTTACAGTCTAGTTTGCTCTAGAATTAGACTTCCCAAAATGCATCACCTCATATTTGCCTGGATTGAACACCATCTGACACTTCTCCGCCCAACTCTCCAGTCTGTCTATTTTCTCCTGTATTCTGTGACAGACCCCGATGCTTTCTGCTCCTCCACCAATTGTCGTTTCATCTGCAAACTTATTGAACAGACCAACAATGCCCTCTTCCAGATCATTTATGTATATCGCCATCAACAGTGGCCCAGCACTGATCCCTGTGGAACAGAAAAGTCACCTTTCTCCATTTCGAGAATCTCCCTTCAACTACTAGTCTCTATCTCCTGTTGCTCAACCAGTTCTTTGTCCACACCATGCACACCATGTGACTTCACTTTCTCCATTAGTTTACCACAGGGAACCTGATCAAATGCCTTATTATATATGACAGCGACAGCCTTTCCTTCATCTACCAACTTGGTCACTTCTTCAAAGAACTCTATTAAGTTGGTAAGGCACGATCTCCCCCACACAAAATCATGTTGCTTATCACTGATAAGCCCATTATTTTTCAAATATAAATAGATTTTATCCCTCAGTACCTTCTCCAGTAGCTTCCCCACCTCTGACGTCAGGCTCACTGGTCTGTAGTTATCTGGAATATCCCTACTACACTTCATGCACAGGGGGACAACATGAGCACTCTCCAGTCCTCCGGCACTTCTCCTGTGTTAAGGATGCGACAAAGCTATCTGTTAGGGCCCCAGCTATTTCCTCTCTCGCCTCCCTCAGCGACCTCGGATAGATCCCATCTGGTCCTTTGGGATTTGTCCACCTTAATATCCTTGAGCCTACCCAACACTTTTTCCCTCCTAACGTCAACGTGATCCAGAGTAAATAAACTTCTACCTTTAATCTCAAAATTCATCATGTCGCTCTCCTCATTGAATACTGATGCAAAGTAATCTTGGAGAATCTCACCCATTTTCTCAGGTTCGACACAGAACCTTCCTTCCTTATGCTTTAGTGGACCAACTCTTTCTCCAGATACCCTCTTGCTTCTTATACATGAAGAAAAGGCCTTGGGAATCTCCTTAATTCTGCTCGCTAAAGTTATTTCATGAGCCCTTTTAGCCCATTGATTCCTCGTTTAAGATTGGTCCCACCCTCCTGATATTCCTCCAAGAACCATTCTGTTCTTTGCTGCCTGGACCTTATGTACGCTTTCCTTTTCCTCTTGGCTAGTCACACCATTTCTCCTGTCATCCACAGTTCAGGAATCTTGTCTTTTCTATCCTTTGTTTTCAAAGGGGCATGCCTATCCTACACTATCTTCAACCTATCTTTGAAAGCCTCGCACACAGCAAATGTGGACTTCCCTTCAAATAGCTGCTCCCAATCCTCATTTCCCAGCTCCTGGCAAATGTTGATATAATTGGCCTTGGCCCAGTTTCGTACTTATCCCTCTGGACCACTCTCATCTATGTCTGTGATTGACAGTGTTTCAGACGATTAACGGATATTCCAGATTGGACGGAACTATAGAACGTTATGAAAAACCATCGACCAAGGCACAAACACAGGGTTCACCTGCAGACGGTTTTCTTAAATCTTCTGGAGGCGTTCTGAGGAGACCAGCACAGCAAGGGTCAGAGACCAGCTGACCAACCAGAGACCAGCTGATCACCCAGAGAGAGAGTGAGGGAGAGAGAAACCAGCTTCACAGACCCAGAGACAGAGAGAGAGAGACACATAGAGAGACGGAGAGAGAGAGTCAGAGAGACAGAGAAGGAGAGAGACTGATAGAGACAGAGAGAGACAGCGAGAGAGGCAGAATGTGAGAGAGAGAGAGGGCCAGACAGATAGAGACAGAGCGAGAGAGACAGAAAGATAGATAGAGAGAGAGAGAGAGACAGAGACAGAGAAAGTGAGACGCAGAGAGAGAGAGACTGTGTATATCTCCAAGCGACTCAGGACTAAAAGCACCAATAGGATTACAGATAGCATGCGTGTAATTAAAGGGTATTGTAACATGTTTCCTGATAAAGACGGGACTGTGTACATTGGTATTGCCTCATGTTTGTACTGATTTGACCGTTTCAGTATTGGTGACACCTGGGCACATTCATTCAGATCATTTCCTTTGGAGTTGTCGAACTTGTTTTAAGGAGGAATTGGACAACATCTTCATCTCTGGAATTATCTCATGATCTTCCACTGAGCTGTCTCCAAAGCAATTATATCCCAAAATTGTTTGCAAAACTCCAGCTGGGATTCTTCTTCTTCCTTCTACACTTGCAGCAACGCTCCCCGACCTTTATAGTCTATTCTGTTTATAATAAATGTCAAAACTACCATTTGCTTTCCTTGTTAGCTGCTTTAGCTGCAATGATCAGAGGGAGGTCAGTGATGTATCTGGATGGACAGTGACAGTAAGGGGGAGGTCAGTGATGTATCTGGATGGACAGTTACAGTAAGGGGGAGGTCAGTGATGTATCTGGATGGACAGTGACAGTAAGGGGGAGGTCAGTGATGTATCTGGATGGACAGTAAGAGGGAGGTCAGTGATGTATCTGATGGAGAGTGACAGTAAGGGGGTGGTCAGTGATGTATCTGATGGACAGTGACAGTAAGGGGGAGGTCAATGATGTATCTGGATGGACAGTGACAGTAAGGAGGAGGTCAGGGATGTATCTGGATGGACAGTGACAGTAAGGAGGAGGTCAGTGATGTATCTGATGGACAGTGACAGTAAGGAGGAGGTCAGGGATGTATCTGAAGGAGGGTAACAGTAAGGGGGAGGTCAGTGATGTATCTGATGGACAGTGACAGTAAGGGGGAGGTCAATGATGTATCTGGATGGACAGTGACAGTAAGGGGGAGGTCAGTGATGTATCTGGTGGACAGTGACAGTAAGGGCGAGGTCAGGGATGTATCTGGATGGACAGTGACAGTAAGGGGGAGGTCAATGATGTATCTGGATGGACAGTGACAGTAAGGGGGAGGTCAGTGATGTATCTGGTGGACAGTGACAGTAAGGGGGAGGTCAGTGATGTATCTGAAGGAGGGTAACAGTAAGGGGGAGGTCAGTGATGTATCTGATGGACAGTGACAGTAAGGGAGAGGTCAGGGATGTATCTGGATGGACAGTGACAGTAAGGGGGAGGTCAGGGATGTATCTGGATGGACAGTGACAGTAAGGGGGAGGTCAATGATGTATCTGGATGGACAGTGACAGTAAGGGGGAGGTCAGTGATGTATCTGGTGGACAGTGACAGTAAGGGGGAGGTCAGTGATGTATCTGAAGGAGGGTAACAGTAAGGGGGAGGTCAGTGATGTATCTGATGGACAGTGACAGTAAGGGGGAGGTCAGTGATGTATCTGGATGGACAGTGACAGTAAGGGGGAGGTCAGTGATGTATCTGATGGACAGTGACAGTAAGGGGGAGGTCAGTGATGTATCTGATAGACAGTGACAGTAAGGGGGAGGTCAGTGATGTATCTGATGGACAGTAACAGTAAGGGGGAGGTCAGTGATGTATCTGATGGGCGGTGACAGTAAGGGGGAGGTCAGGGATGTATCTGGATGGACAGTGACAGTAAGGGGGAGGTCAATGATGTATCTGATGGACAGTGACAGTAAGGGGGAGATCAGTGATGTATCTGATGGACAGTAACAGTAAGGGGGAGGTCAGTGATGTATCTGATGGTCAGTGACAGTAAGGGGGAGGTCAGTGATGTATCTGATGGACAGTGACAGTAAGGGGAGGTATGTGATGTATCTGATGGACAGTGACAGTAAGGGGGAGGTCAGTGATGTATCTGATGGACAGTGACAGTAAGGGGGAGGTCAGTGATGTATCTGATGGAGAGTAACAGTAAGGGGGAGGTCAGTGATGTATCTGATGGACAGTAACAGTAAGGGGGAGGTCAGTGACGTCCCATCGTTGGAGGTCCATCTTGTTCACTGAGACCCCTTCCCTCAGGAAAGGCAGTATGTTGTCCTTACTTCGACCTTCATGTGACTCCAGATCCCGGAAAATTGGGAATGGGGAATAAATGCTGACCTCGCAGAGATGTACACATTCAGTGTGTGAGAAGAATCACATTTCACTCAGTGAGTGAAATGTTCTTGTTTAAAGAGGGCTGCTCCTACCCTAGAGTACAGAAGGACAGCTCAGAGACATATGTTCACACTTGGAATGAACTGTCTCGATGCAGCATCAGTTGAAATAATTTGTCAAAAATCACACAACACCAGGTTCTAGTCCAACAGGTTGAACGTGTCCACCCCAGTCAAACGCCAGCACCTTCACATTATGAAATAGGGTGTGATCTCGGATAGGGCTCATGGTGTTTGAGTGGACAGTGTTATTGCTGGCAGATTCCAGATTCTGCTTTTGTTATTTCATTATCATGTAACCCCCCTCTGTAATCAGGATTACACTTGTTATTGTAATGGGTTTGTTCATTTCCAGAAATGTGAAAAACAGCAACAAAGCCGAGCAATGCTGTCACCTCGATCTCCCCAAGGAGCTTCCACACAGTATAAGGCAGCGTCTCTGGGAATGCATCAGCTCAGAGTCTCAAACAAGGAACTTGTCAGCTGCCTGAAGGGACAGATCACCTCACACAGAAAAATGCATCGACCAATTGATCATGTGCAGAAGGTGTTCTACACCAACCTTGCTGTTACTGGCATCCCAGGTATGGCGCTATGACAATTGAACTTGTCTTAATCTGCTGTTGATCTGCTCTCTGGTTTTACCGTTTGAACAATAACACCTCCAGCTCACTGACTGGTCAGCCTTCTCCAGACCCCGGGACAGTGACAGCAATTCACTGAGCAGCATTCTCGGTACAATCCTACACTGACAGAGACTCCCAACTTCACTGCTGTAGCAGCATTTTCTGTTCTCAGTGTTGTGTCATCTGTTCCAGTTTGTTATGGCTTCAAGGTATGAGGAGAGATCAGGCAGGTTAGTTCTGAAGAAGGGTCACTCGACCCTAACTCTGTGCTCTCTCTCCCACAGATGCTCTAGACCTGCTGCGCTTCTTCTGATTTCATTACGTAAATGAAGCCAGGTTGGTCGAGAATTTTGAAGGTTAAGGGATGATCTGAGTGAAGTCCAACAAAATATTAAAAGGAAAACATGAACTGTTTCTACTGGTTGCAGATTTCGAACAAAGGATCATAGTCTGTGAATGGGGCAGAGAGCGTTCAGGAGAGATGTCAGAAAGCTCTTCTGTGCACAGAGGGTGGGAAAGGGTGGGAAAGGTTTGGAACTCTCTTACACACACACACACACAGTCATGGATGCTGCACCAGTTGGGAATTTTCAATCTCAGATTGTTCTTTTTTTTTGGCAAAGCAAAGGATTTGAAGAATTTGCGCCTTGTACTGATTTGTAAAGTTTCATCGACAATCGCTTCCGGAAATTCTCTCCTCCTCACACGCTTTGGTCAGGAGATTGAAATGTTGACAGATTGCCCTCCTGGTCCCTCCACATTGAGATGTTGGTGGGTAGATTTACAGTGTAAATATCACAGTAAACCTAAAACTCCCACATTGTCATGAAGGGAGTCCTGCATGCTCTGCTGTACTGCCCTTGTTTAAGATACATGGTGTAGTTGTGTTTGAAATCTCACACAGGTTCTGGTGACCTGTTTTATAATCCTGCCATGGCTCCGATCAGGATTAAGTCCAATGACAGGATCAGGGGATAACTGTTTCTCTGGAGAAGGGGAGAGTTTGGATTATTGACAGTCCAATTGCTAGTCCTATAACTGACTCGGGATTGAGGAATCTAATGGGGTTCTGTACCTTACCATGCAACCAAAGGAAATCATAGACTTCCTTCTGCTCTCCTAGGAGTGGCTGTGAGCTCAATATCTGTCTAAACTCTAGAATCTCATGAGTGACTGGGCTAGAGGACAATCTGGAGTGAATGTTAAAGTCTGAAACTCAAACTCACTCACACCCAACCACTCCCAGTCACACAGTGCAAGGGGATTTGTTGGTAAACCCTTGTTGTTGCTCTCTGGAATGGGTAGGGGGTATTTCTGATCAATAATTTGTTGTTTCTTTCCCATTTGTCTCCCACAGTAAATTTGCTAGCAGTTACAGTCCTTTCCAAGCAAAACTGTGGTGTTTCCCCTTGCACTACCCGTTACCTGGTGTTTATGGCAGCTGCCGATCTGATGGTCATTATTACTGAGGTTATACTGTGGAGATTACCTTTCTATTATTTCCCGCAGTCTTTCCTGAACATCACTCCTGTGTGCAGTGTTATTGGGGCACTGTCTCGTGCAGCCACGAACTGCTCTGTCTGGTTCACCGTCACTTTCTCCTTTGACCGATTTGTGACCATTTGTTGTCAGAAGCTAAGAACAAAATATTGCACTGAGAAAGCTGCGACTGTGGTTCTGGCAGCAACCTGCACATTGTTCTGTCTGAAAAACATCCCCTTCTATTTTCAATATGAGCCTGTGAGGATAATCAACAATGTGCCATTCGACTGTAGAACAAAATTAAGCTTCTTTACTGAGACTTGGTGGGTGGTATTAGATTGGCTTGATTCAGTGTTAACCCCTTTACTGCCATTCGCTTTAATTCTGTTGCTCAATGCTCTGACAGTCAGACACATTTTAGTGACCAGTCGAGTCCGGAAGAGGCTGAAGGCTGAGAGCAAAGGAGAGAATCACAGAGACCCAGAGATGGAGAGCAGAAGGAAGGCTGTGATTTTGCTCTTCACCATCTCTGGGATCTTCATCGTCCTCTGGTTAATTGTTGTTGTATATTTCTTATATTATATCATTCAAGGAATCAATCCTGGCGATTACTCATCTTTTCTAGATAACTTCAGTGCAGTTGGTTCCATGCTGCAGAACCTAAGCTGTTGCACAAACACATTTATTTATGCAGCAACATTGTCCCGGTTCAGAGCGAAGATCAGTAACGCAGTAAAATACCTGGTTACACGGATTCATTGCATTGTGAATAAATAAAACTCCTCAGTGAAGCCCTCAAGAGGGTCCGACTGTTTCCAAACCATGAAATGATTTTGTTTTATTCACTGGTGGGATGTGGGTATCACTGACTGAGTCTGTCGTTATTCCCCATCCCTAATTGCCCCTGAGAAGGTAATGCTGAGCTGCCTTTAACACTGATGGAATGACAATATATTTCTAAATCAGGATGGTGAGTGACTCAGAGGGGAATTTGAAGGGGGTGATGTTCCCATCTATCTGCTGCCCTTGTCCTTGGAGGTGGAAGTGCTCGTGGGTTTGGAAGGTGCTGTCTGAGGATCTTTGGTGAATTTCTGCAGCGCACCGTGTAGATGGTAAACACTGCTGCTACTGAGTGTCAATGATGGAGGGAGGGGATGTCTGGGGATGTGGTGCCAACCAAGCGGCTGCTTCATCCTGGATGGTTTTTTTCTGGTGCACCCAACTCCAGCTCCTCAAAACCAGCGTTAAAGAACTGCTGCCCCCTAATGAATTGATTCCCACAGGTGAGGGGCGACTGACTACCTTTAATATCAAGGCCACATTTGTTTGAGGTTTGGAATGTTGCTACAAGTAACTCACCTCCTGACTCCCCAAAGCCTGTCCACCATCTACAGAGCGCAAGGCAAGAGTGTGACAGAATGCTCCCCACTTGTCTGGATGACTGCAACTCCAACAACAGCTGGTAAGTTTGGTACCATCCAGGACAAACCAGCTGCTTAGTTGGCACCACATCCACAAACACCCAGTCCCTCCACCAGTGTTTCTCAGCAGCAATAGTGTGGACCAGCTTCAAGATGCATTGCAGAACTTCACCAAAATTCCTCAGACAGCATCTTCCTAACCCACAAATTCTGCCATGCAGAAGGACAAAGGCAGCAGATCGATGAGAACGGAAATCCCTGCACATTCACCTCAAAGCACTCACCATCCTGACTTGGAAATATATCACCGTCCCTTCACTGGGTCAGAATCCTGGAGCTCCCTCCCTAACAGCATTGTGGGTCGACCTGCACCCCACGGACTGCAGCGGTTCAACAAAGCAGCTCAACCCTACACTTTATTGAGGGGCAACTGGGAACAGGCAGCGTTCCCAGCCAGGTCTGGACCAGCGATGCTCACGTCCCACGAGTGAATAAGACAAAGTGCATGCAGGTAAATGCAGAAACAGCAGTGAATCTGATCAGCACACCACCGTCTTCACTGGGGATGTTAGGGAGAGGCCAGAAATGCTGTTTTAGTCAGAGATCCCCACATCTCATGTACAAAGTACTAATGGTTGATATTGACAGTAGAATTTAGGATTAGAAGCATCATCAAAAAATTGAAATTGAGCATCAGGTCAATAAGAGTGTCAAAGAATAGATAATGATAATAGATTGGCAGCTGATGGAAAACTTTGGTGATTATGCAAATCAGATAATGGTAATAAAACAAGGACTAATTCTGTCCCAAAATTGCAAACGTAGATCATACACACCGAGCTGAGGTAATAAATGAGAAATTAAGATTTGTTTTATGGGGGATGAATAAGATGGGAGAATGTGAGGACTGCAGATGCTGGAGATCGGAGCTGAAAATGTGTTGCTGGAAAAGCGCAGCAGGTCAGGCAGCATCCAAGGAGCAGGAGAATCGGCGTTTCGGGCATGAGCCCTTCTTCAGGAATGAGGAAAGTGAATAAGATGGTACAGCCACAGGGAGAGCTGTGGGAGCAGAGTCCCTGTGTATATTTAAGACTGTGGGAGAGAGATCCTTGTGGGAGCTAATTACTGCAGATGCTGGGATCTGTACTGAAAACAAAAAATGCTGGAAATCACAGCGGGTCAGGCAGCATCCATGGAGAGAGGGCAGGCTAATGCTTTGAGTTTATCTCCATCAGAGATAGATCGGTGATCAGTCGGGGAATCAAGGGTTACAGGGAAAGGGCAGGAAAGTGGCCGTGAGGGATGTTGGATCAGCCACATCACCATGAATGGTGGAACAGGCTGGAGGGGCCAAATAAATGGCAGGTCCGAAGGGAACACTGAGGATCAAAGGGAGCTTGGTGTACAAGTCCATAGATCCCTGAAGCTGTTGCACAGGTAGACAGGATGGTTAAGAAGGCGTACGGGATGCTAGTCTTCATTAGCCAGCAATTAGAATATCGAATCTAGAACACAGAATCTGAAGTGACCCCAGAATGTTGCTATCTTCTAAATGAGGCCTTCCTGAGGAAATGGAGACCATCACACATTCAGGCGGATGTGAAATGGGCAGCAGGTCGTCAAGTTGTATTCCCGGTGGGATTTGGAAAAGAGATGATGTGCATATGAATTACCAAGTTTGGGAGTAAGGAAAACTCATGCCAAAATACAAAAATGTTTTTATTGGCCTGGACTGTATAAAGAAGTGGTCAAATTTTGGAGTGCATTTCATCTGCGTCAGAAAATTGGAAACATTCAGGCAGTGATAAAGCCAGCACCTTTAATATCCATTCCCGCATTTGAGGGACATTTTACATAAGGGTGTTAATTGATTGGGTCGTGTCGTAGTAAAATTAATAATATTCACATTTAGAAGCAAGTCAATCAAATTTAGAAAAAAGTAAATCCAATTTATTAAATCAAAACATTTTTGGGATTCTGCCCCTAACTGCGGGACGAGACGAGGCTGCCTGTCCGTGAACAATAGATACAACCATTTTTATAGTCTGGATGGCGCGGACAATAAAAGACCACAAAAAATGTTTTATTGTGTTCTGCGCATGCGTGCAGTAATCACTGTTTCCAGGAACAGCGTACCACGCCATGGTGTTCTGTACATGCACACACAGAGATCACTGTTTCCAGGAACAGCGTACCACGCCATGGTGTTCTGTACATGCACACACAGAGATCACTGTTTCCAGGAACAGCGCACCACGCCATTGTGTTCTGTACACGCACACACAGAGATCACTGTTTCCAGGAACAGCGTACCACGCCATGGTGTTCTGTACATGCACACACAGAGATCACTGTTTCCAGGAACAGCGCACCACGCCATTGTGTTCTGTACACGCACACACAGAGATCACTGTTTCCAGGAACAGCGCACCACGCCATTGTGTTCTGTACACGCACACACAGAGATCACTGTTTCCAGGAACAGCGTACCACACCATTGTGTTCTGTACATGCACACACAGAGATCGCTGTTTCCGGGAACAGCGGACCATGCCCATTGTGTTCTGCACATGCACATGCCGAGATCGTTGTATCTGGGAACAGCGTACCACACCATCGTATTCTGTACATGCACACAGTGATTGCTGTTTCCGGGACCATTGAACCACGCCCATTGTGTTCTGTACACGCACACACACAGATTGCTGTTTACGGAAACAGCGTACCTCACCATTGTGTTCTGCAAGTATTTCTTCTTTACTTACTTCCTGTTGTAAGTCTCCCCTTGTGGTCTGAGACATGCGGGAGCATGATGAACCGACCACCACCACTGAGTAATCATCAGCGTGGCCAGAAATGGGTAACTCCCAGTCGACCAAACATGCAGGGTAGCACCCAGCATAATTATCGCTGTCCAAACTTTCCAACATGAGGTAAGGCCAACCATAACAATGCAACAAGCGATGACCACAACAAAGAACATGATGATAGCATGCAAAAGGAATGAACCCCAGGATCCGCCTCATTGCCATCCGAGCACCCTCCCCGGCGGTGGGGTGATTATAATCAGGAAACTGTTTCCCTTCCTGCTGGATATTATCAGCCTCCAGGCGGGTGTGATCCGCTTGGTCACTTATATTGTCTGAGGTATTCGGAATGTATGTGCCGCACTAGGCCCCAGGAACAGCACAGGGGCCACCTTGTGCCACTCGCAAATAGTCAAGGGTCAAACGTTTCGACAACACAACAGTACGGGTGGCAATGACCTCAGCCGACACCTCGGAGATGGCCGTGCTTACCGCTGCAAAGCCATCGGCAGTCTCATTAGCCGGCCTTTCCAAGGTGGAGGCCATATTGATCAGTTCCCTAGCAGCCTTAGCACTCCCATAGGCGGGGAAGGTGAACTTACGGAATCGCTCGGTCCCAGTGATGGACCGTTTGGATTGAGGTGGATGCAGTTTGGGATGAACGCGGTGGGAATTGTAATGGTGAACAAAAGGTAGCACAGAGGCAAGGGAGCAAGATCCAGACCAATATGGAGAGAGCCAAGGGTAGGCCTTGACAGCACGGTCAGAGTAATTCTCATTGTAAGGCCTCAGGTAATCAGTCGGAATTGAAGTCCAAATGGTTTTGTACGTTTTCCCTGTCGTCATGTTGACAACCTCAAGGCTCAGAATATTCCAGAAAGAAACGATCGGCGGGCGGACGGGGTAAGGAGCAGGGAACGGGAACATTTGCTGGTTCCGGCATTCCACCCTGATGTGCGATTACATTTAAAACAAATCGCCCCCGTGGGCCTTCCTTCACCCGCGGTGTTTGTGAGGGTCAGAGCCAGAGGGGTGTATGTTAAAGGATGTAGTGAGGCTGGAACCAACCTTGATAGTTTTGCATGTTATAACCCGTGGTCTCCCAGGTGACCTCATCATTGGCAGCAGAAACGGTCTGGTCAGGGCCTCGCATGAATGACCCTAGAGATTCTCTGTCAGACCTAACCCCCGCCCATCCCCCATATGGATAAATGTGAGGGTCTGTTCTGGTCCAATCACCATTCCACCGTTTTGGATTTATTAAACGGAATGGGACTCAGGGGAATCCCCCCAATAGAGTCTGCAGGGATTCGAGTACACGCCCAGCATTTCGAGATGTTATTTTGCTGTGTGTGCTGATAGAACATGGTTAGGTCTGTATTAACATGGAACCCCGCGCCTACTCCGGTGAACAGGACCGAGGGCTGCACAATCCATTTGGTGCTGCCCCCCAGTGGCTACCAGGCAAAGGGCGAAGGCAACAATAAACAGGACCATCCCAGAGCTTCCCGAGCGGAGCTATACAATGGGCCAAAGGCTGTCCCGCCCACACACAACAGCCCATGCTCTCGGACCGTTCACAACAACTGCGCACACACACACATCGTCAGCAGGTCTCGACAGGAGTCAGTCTGAAAAGAAAGCAGAGGATGAGGATGATCAACCAGTGTCTGGATATTTCTTCAGTTGTGGCCAGTGTTTCCAGACTCCCCCTTCCCTCGCATGTCAATACAGGTGGGTGTGTCACCACTAATGATAACCTCAGAGGGACCATTCTACTGAGGGGCGAAGCCTGGTTAACGGGGAGAGTCTTAACCATCACCTTCCTACCCACCGATGGGACCTCCGCACAATCCTCTAATTGCCTCTGTTCATCCTGCCCCCCCCCGCCCCCGTTTGTCCCGAACTGTTTTCCACATCCCCTTCAGCTGGGTGCTCAGATCGAGCACATAGCGATGTATTCTATCGCAGCGAAGGCCAGCATCGGAACCCTCCCATGATGATGGAATCGGGCAGTTACATTGCCCAACCTTTCATCGACTCATAAGGGGTCAAACCATTCGACCGGCTTGTGGTGGACTGGAGTCACGAGTCTAGCAGGCAGGACCTCAGGCCAGCGTTTGTCAGAGTCCTGCATGGCCTTAGCAAGGGAGGGTTTAAGAGTCCTGTTCATTCGCCCCACCATGCCTGAACTTTGTGGATGGGAGGGTGTGTGAAATTTCGGTTTCATGCCCATCAGCTGACATGTGGTTTTTACAACACTTCCATTGAAATGGGTCCCCGATGGAAGCCCATCTGGGACGGCACCCCCCACCCCCGAACCTGGGAATCCCCCCCTCAGCTACAACCCTTGCCACAGTGTGAGCTGATCAGTTCTGGGTAGGGTAGGTCCCGACCCACCTGGTAAATTGGTCAATGATCACAAGGCAATCCGCCTTCCCATGGGGTTGGGGAAGAGGTCCTGTAAAATCCATCTGTAACTGCCCCCAGAGTCCCTTTGGGCGTGGCTGGGGCCCCATTCTAATTTCAATGGGCCAGCCTGGGTTGTACTGGGCAGAGGTCACACAGCGGTGACAAAATCGAACGATATCTCTGCCCATACCCTTCTCCAACCATTCCTTCCCAATGTTGGTTATCATAGCATCCCGCCCCCACCTGGGAAACGCCATGGTGCAATTACATCCTGAGGAGGACCATTTTATCCCCACTTTCACCTCACCCCAGCCTCTCTGACTCTCTCTGTGTCTGACCCCCTTGTGTTTAAAGTGATACAATGCCACCCTCTGCTGGCCTCCCTGCGCCACTGCACAAGCGGCAGGTTGTTTTTTCTGTCGGGACAATTTGCTCCTGTCCCTGTCCATTCCATTGTCTGTAAACTGCAGGCCCTGTTCCCTGTCCAAATCGATCCAAGCAATAACAAGCCCTCTGGCCCT